>NC_092814.1:31132500-31432500 GCF_023375885.2 Dermacentor andersoni | reverse complement strand
ACCTCTTTCATGCCAACTTGGGTCACTGGGTAGTCCGTGGTATCATGGGTAGAGCATCAGGCTGCTGTGTTCAGGGAACTGAGTTTGAAACCAACTGTGAGAACCACCTGGGTCACTGGGTATGTGACACTGGGCATGTGCCGCTCTTCAATGAACCTCTTTCACACAAACTTGGGTCACTGGTTATGTGACACAGAGTATGTGCCACTCTTCAATTAGCCTCTTTCATTCCAGCTTGGGTCACTGGGTATGTGTCACTGGGTCTCCGCTGCTCGCCAATAAACCGCTTTGACGCCAACTTAGGTAACAGGATACTTGCCACTGGGTATGTGCAGCGCTTCATATTAATCAGCACAACATATAAAACATGTCACCAATTACCCATTATAAGATAGGTTGATAATCACCAATCATCTCCAAATGATGGATGCACCGCCAATTTTTTTGCATATCAACACTTCAGCAGAAAACTTTATAAAGTTACAAAGACATTACAAGTGAGTCTTTAAAGGATACAAGAAATGACCAATACTTAAAGGTTCTTGAAACATCAATGTACAAACTATTTCGGTATTTCTTGGTGATGAAATGCTCAACTACTGATATGCACATAGTTTTCACACTGACTAACACAGCTGGCAAAGTACCTCGAAGCCGGACTATCAAACCAAACCAAAAAAAACTGAAAAAGGAAACAAAATTTATGAATCAGAACAAAACCAGAACATAACAAGTTTTCTTTTGCTCTGGCATAAAATTGATAAACAAAAACTTTCGGTTCACTTTGACCACCTCAAGAGCTTTTCATCCATGCACTAACTGCATGTGCCACTAAACTATGCTATCTCATTTGTAAGTGCACACTAGCTTGCACCACTGAGTGCACACATAGAGCACCACTGATTTTTTTTTGTACAAAATAAATTTATGCAATTTTCCTTTAATTATTGGGTTATGCGAGTGAACATAAACAGATTCATACTAGTTTGGACATTTCATTTACCACCCTGGAGTTGAACCACAACTAAACCCTTTTCGTTGAACTGGAAGTTTTTGAAAAAGTTTTGGCTTGACAGTCTGCTTGAAATCTTTTTGTTCCATAACTGTTATGTAATAATGGAATGTAATATTGTAAAAAATACAAAGATATGATTCTCACAATATCTGATAACTTCCTTGATCAAGGTTATTAACTTGATAAATATAATGTCAGCAAATGTAACATTTTGGTAAATCTAATGCACTGAATGTTGCACAATTAAAGTACTGCAATATAAAGTATAAATTCATTTCATACAGTCTAAGCCTCAACCATTGTTTATTGTATAAGATGTTTTGATGTTGTAATGCTGCCTCAAACTAATGTACTTTTGCAGGAAGTACAAGGTTATCACAGAGCAAGGATACATTGGAAGATAATTTTTTTGCTGATATTAAAAATTAGATTTTGGCATTTTACATGCAGAAAACACACTTTTATTATGGGGCATGCTGTAATGGGGGTATCTGGATTAAATTTGACCAGTGAGAGTTCTTTAATGTGCACCCTATGCCCAGTTCACAAGCACTCTTGCATTCCGCCTTTATCGGAATGCGGCTGCCACGACCGAGATCAAAAACCTCATGCTCAATATGGCAACATCATAGTCACTGAACACCACAACATTTTTTTTCCTTTTTAATGCAGCGTACTTTACTGCACTGATGATAATGTTACACAAATTATGTAAATAAGGCCATGTCTCACCTACATAAAGCATTTCATGATCTCAAAAGGTAGCAAGGAAACAGTGTTCAAACTCTGTTTTTTGTTCCTAACAAACTTGCAAGAATATCATTGAAATGTGCAAGAATTAAAGTAACAGGTGATGCGACAAAACAATGCAGTCGTTCATGCGAGACTGATTTCCATAGTTTCACATGGCAAGTTCCACATCAGGCTAAACAACATCACATCAATTTTGGTACATGGAACAGCTAAAGAAGATGAATGCACTTGGAAGAAACAGTAAGAAAGCAATTCAAGAGATCGAAGAATTTTGCAATGACAAAGAACATATCCAAGAGTGAGGCCACTATATTTTTGTATCATACATAAGTTATCTTTTTGATTGCTGTTTAGGAGCATTTTGGCAATCTGTTCCATATGCATGTGTTATTGCAGTCACACACAGCTGGGATCAAGCTATTCAATTAGAGTTGGCAGTAATAGCACCTGTCCGCTGCATGCCTTTGTCACTGCAATACTACAAGCTTCTTCTATAAATACGCAAATTGTCCCAAACTTTAAGAATGACTCATGTTCAGTGTCAAAGGTTTAATATTTGAAAAATTAACACATTTTCTCGCTCTCTTGCTCCATGAATATTTTTTCAAATCAAAGCTTGCCATCTTTTTCCAGGGACTATTTTTCTTCCAAATAGGTGAGTGCAAATTACTGTCATTTATTTCAACATCAGGCAATTTGTGTGATATTTCTAGCTCAGTGATAAGTTGCAGGTCCTGTTTGAATTCTTTTATTAGTGTAGTATTGCTGTAACGCATAAAAAGTCATAAAGATAACGTTGAAGTACTGTGATCATGACATATATGCAACCGTGAAAGTGCTGGCCATGCAACTTCCTGAAATCACCGACTTCTGTGCTGAATTTGTGCTCCTCATGGACTAAACAACATTGAGCTTACAGACTTCCACTATGATCATCTACCTCTACCTCTACATCTACAATTTGCCCAGCAATACTAACATTACTTAAACTGAATTTAACTGAACTGTTAAAACATAATTTTAAAAATAATGAGAAATCAGCACATTACTTTTCTTGCCTTTAGGTTCTAGCTGAAAAGTTCTAGCTATAAAAATAATCAAGCCTAGTTTTATTAATTTCAAGTATGGATACACCTGCAATGGTCCTCACCAAATTAGACCAGCGCAAAGCCTTTTTTTAGAAGTTCTTGGCATTAGGTCAACCTTTAACACTGACCTCTGTCGAGTGAGGCTAGCTTAGCAAGATTCTCCGAGGAACTATCAGACATTGTTTGGGATATCATTGGCCTTAGTGAGATTAGAGGAACTGGTGAGGCTTATACAGTGCTTATCAGGTTATCGAGAAATCCGTAGAGTACAATCAGCCCCTATATATGGCTTTCATCGTTACGAAAAGGCATTTGATTCAGTCGAGATACCAGCAGTCACAGAGGTATTACGTAATCAAGGAGTACAGGAGGCTTACGTAAATATCTTGGAAAGTATCTACAGAGATTCCACAGCTACCTTAATTCTACACAAGAAAAGCAGGAAGATACCTATAAAGAAAGGTGTCAGACAGGGAGACAATATCTCTCCAATGCTATTCACTGCATGCTTGGAAGAAGTATTCAAGCTATTAAACTGGGAAGGCGTAGGAGTAAAGATCGACGGCGAATATCTCGGCAACCTTCGGTTTGCCAATGACATTGTTTTATTCAGCAACAATGCAGACGAGTTAGAACAAATGATTGAGGACCTTAACAGAGAGAGTGTTAGAGTGGGATTGAAGATGAATATGAAGAAGACAAAGATAATGATAAATAGCCGGGCAAAGAACAAGAGTTCAGGATCGCCAGTTGGCCTCTAGAGTCTGTGAAGGAGTATGCTTACCTAGGTCAATTAATCACAGGGAACCCTGACAATGAGAAGGAAATTCACAGATGAATAAAAATGAGTTGGAGTGCATATGGCAGACATTTCAGCTGCTGACTGGAAGTTTACCATTATCATTTAAAAGAAAGGTGTATAATCAGTGCATTTTACCGGTGCTGACACATGGGGCAGAGACTTCGAGATTGGCAAAGAAGCTTGAGAACAAGTTAAGGACCGTGCAAAGAGTGATGGAATGAAGAATGCTAGGCATAACATTAAGAGACAGAAAGAGAGTGGTTTGGATCAGAGAGCAAACGGGCACAGCCAATATTCTAATCGACATTGAGAGAGAAAGATGGAGCTGGGCAGGTCATGTAATGCACAGGTTAGATAACCGGTGGACCATTAGGGTTACAGAATGGGTGCCAAGATAAGAGAAGTGCAGTCAAGGACAGCAGGGGAGTAGGTAGGGTGATGAAATTAGGAAATTTGCGGGTGTTAGTTGGAATCGGTTCACACAGGACAGGGGTAATTGGAGGTCGTAGGGTGAGGCCTTCGTCCTGCAGTGGACATAAAACAATATGATGATGATGATGATGAAGTATTTCTTAATAAACGGATGGCAGCAGCCTTCAACAAAAGTTTTTCTCAGCCATTGGGATCTTACAGCATCCCAAAAGTGTATGAGCTCAAACATGAATGCACTCAGGTTTACATATCTTTTTAAGTGCTGTTTTCATATACTCGCTGATGGCTTAACGCCCTACCCTACTTCACATTTATGTTAATAATATGGTGTTACAGCTCCATACTTATTTGTTTCACGTGCGCTGAAGAATGCATGAAAGGATTACCTAGTGAAAAGTGAGGCAGATTAAGCATAGAACAGCTGATGCTATGACAAATGGCCAGATGCTCCATGACGGCAACATGGTTTCGTATGGGCTGGTTCTCCGACTGAGGCAAAGGCCCATCATAAGGGTTGACTGCCTGTTTGATTTGACCAAGGAACTGTGGGAACATCTGCATCAACTTTTCTTCTGTTATGTGATCTGTAACAAGAGTTTCAGCAGCGACATTCAAATATAAGTGAAGAGGCACATTCCCATGACATTCACTGCAATACACATGTACACAAAACACACCTACACACATGTACACCGGTGGCGCAAAAGTGAACAGAGGGTGAATGTGTGGTATGCAAGTCAGGAATAGCAAAATGTCTCTATGCAACTATGCAAGTGCCACCATTCCACGTAATCACATACCACTTCCCATCTGCTAGATAGAAAACAATGCTGCTAGGCTATGTTTAATTTTCGTGCCATACGTACTGCCTGTACAAGTTTCCACACCCATGTCCAGCAGTTGCAATGAAAGCCAATGCTATCAATTTGCATTTGCTAGGGCTCTCACTCAGAATGAATGACATAAAGCAGCTAAAATAGCACTACAATGCCCATGGGCACAAGATTACAAGAACAAAGTGCCAAGGGTTTGAAAAGTTGAACACAGGATATATTTTCAAGCAAAACTGTGGGCTCCCAATTGCACATACACTAATACAGTGGGACCTCATCGATATGTTCCCATTATGTACGTTTTCCCGGCGCCAACATTCGCAATCGAGAACACAAAAAATTGCCCAATAGGGTTACGCTCATTTTCTGCCGGTTCATACGTTTCCGGAAAACAACATTTTTCGGCAGAAGCGTTCAGTACGTCGCCAAACTGCGATTGTATGATACGTTTTCCGACCGCTAGATCCCATGTAAAACAAGAAAATGCGCGAGTCGCGCGCGATCGAAAACTGTATATAGCTGCCCGCCGCGGCAGCTTCACCGCAATACTCGTCCGCTCGTCTGGCGTGAAAACGCCGGCGCGCACTCGGTTTGTCATTTCGGTACCAGCAAATCTCCTCCCGGGTCGTCGCACGCCGCATTCACAGCTATCGCCGCCAAACCTATTGCGATAAGTATCTTCACCCATCTGTTTTACAGCGCGTGGTGCGTAGTGCTATTGGTAGCGTACTGCACGCTTTTAATAGGCGATAATCCAAATGCGCAGCCGTTCCCTGCTGCAGGGGAGCGATGTGGGCATAACGTTTCGCTTCGGCGGCAACCGGCGTCGCGCATCAGCTCAATTTCGTTTCGGTTTCGCGTCGCCTTCTTAAATCACCATGCAAAGGGAAAACAACAAAACGCGTCTCGGGTCGCCGGAGCACTACCTGCTCGACGCGCGTCGGCGACTCGTGCAGCAACGATCCGCGCGACACTTCGCATTACGTTGATATCAACAATAGTCGAGTCTGTCAATTCTTTTTTGTTACTTCGGATCGTATGTTTTCCCGTTTAGTACGTTACTTCTCGCAGTTTTTCCCCCAAACGTATGAACGAGGTTCTACTGTAGTTGGTCCAGAATTTAAAAGGAAGCTTCAGCTCCGGGCCAATAGCCTACCTACTCAAACAGATGTAAAACGCAGAAATGCTTTTATGAGGCAACCCCCCCCCCTCCTCCCCTATTGCAAAAACCGCCGTCTTCCAGTGCCTTCCAGTGCGAAACCAGCGCGTTTTTTGGCACTGGATCGCACTGGAGACGCTGGCGCTCGCTGGAAGTCACTGGGACACCCGTGAGAACGCTGGATAAGAGCTGGGTCACACTGGACGAGGCGCTGGTTTCACTGCCATGACGCTGGGGCGCACAGGTTTGTGCTGTCAGTGCCTCCGCACTGCTGCTGTACACGCGCTGGTTCTCGCAGGTTCGCACTGGAAACTGCGCTGGTTGCGTTTATGCCGCACCGGTTCCAGAACGCAAGGAGTATAGGCGCTGCTGAATATTAAATAATTTATATAATTTCTTCGCTAGGTGCTATCTTAAATAATGTTATATCTTTGGGTCATAAAAGTCTATTTCGTGTCGCAGCCGCTCAATTGGAATAAAGGTGCGTGAGCTGCCCTGTCTATGCATGGATATTTGACACTGAAGATTACTTCCTTTTTCACATTTTCCTTTTTGACTGAGCGAATAGCTACATTCTTGAACGAAACCACACAAACGTAGAGGACGCCTCGTTTTTTAGTAGTTTGTACGTAACCGATGACTGCGAGTTGTCGCCATTGTCGCAGTGTAATTTAAGTCGAGCTGAGATAACAATACCAGGGGACATTAAACAGACCGAGCATATGCAAATACTAGGCATCAAATTTTATACAAGTGGCGTTTAACCTCACAAGTGGTGAGACGTCGTTCAGACGCGTTCGAACAGACTCCGAGTTCGAAGCCTACCGCTGATTGATATTATCGAACCGATATCAGAGCTGAGGCGGCCTATCTTAGGCCTAGCGTATCCGCCGAGCTGGGCTCAGGAATCAGTAAGTCTAACAAAGAGAAATCACTATATTACTACAGCTTTCGCATCAGTGTTCTTAAATAAAAATTTTTTTTCGTATCTACAGTGTCAGCAGAAAAAGCAATGAGCGCCGATGTGACGCGTTAACATGGGGATATGTGCTGTCACCGAAGCCTGCCAGCACTAGCCTATGCTTCTCTGACGAAGATATGCGACTAGACAGACATGTCGATTGAAACGCATCAGTGAACTAAGAAAACGTTGCATAACCCTTGCGCGAAGAACAAGAAACGGCTACCAAAATCGACAGTAACAGCCCATACAGCGTCCCGGGTCGGCGGATCATTTAGAACTTTTTTCAAAATTAAGATACCAATCGCAAACAAAAATCGCTGTTGTGGCACTTGCAAGCATAATATTGAATGCAGGCAACAACTTTTTCCTTCTGATACAGGCGTAAGTTTTTGTTGCGGGGCGATAGCACATCTATCATGTCTGCAAGATGTCTCTCTGTGAAACTAAACCTGCACCTGGACCATGACACCCACAGCCCCGTTACAAGGTTTGTTCAATTCAGAAAAAGGTGCACCGCACCTCAAACGAAAAAGTGCAGCGGGTGCCGGGCTGCACCCACCCGCTGCAAGGTTCAAGGGTGCAGTGCACCGTGGCGGCACCTTGCATTGCACCCCGTTCAAACAGCACGGGGGTGCAGGGTGTACTGCTGCACCTTGGGGAATCGAGGGTCTAGGTGCAGTGCACCGTGAATAGGTGCAGAAGGTGCAGAGAAACTTGGCTGAATCGAATAGACCTACAAATAGACGCACGCCGCTCATAGCCACATCTGTGGCCACGACCTACTGGAACTCCAGACCTGCACAGAACTTCCTGCTCCAGCATGCCTGTTCTAGTTTGCCCTTTTTGCCGCTAGGGACAGAGCGTAAGAGCAGAGTGGGTTCTAGTTGTAAACTGTTCGCTGTCGTCTGCTTCTGCGACCTGTTCAGCGATCATGCTGCCATTTTGGCAGGCGCAATGCACTTGTATTCGTAGTAAATGAATAAATTCACAAATATAAGAACAAAACAAGAATTTGCGAATGCTTTGCATTTGAATAGCGAAATTAGAGGAGGAGGAGCGGTGCAAGAAAGGTAAACAACGAGCACAAGTGGCAGCTGCAATGCTAGTCGGTATAAATTTCCCTTTCCTAGCCTCCGTAAGAGACTGGAAAAATTGTTTTAGAAGATTCGTAGGATAATATAACTTTTTTGAGTTGATTACAGATAGCCTAATGTCGTAGATGACATTAGGATTTACTGCTGTGTGCCATAGTGAAAGGCAGGTGATCTGGTAAAAGTATTCGCAAGTAAGTCCTGCACCCGATATGTGCAATAGGTTGATCGAGTCTGTTTCAAGGAAAGGTTAGCATAGCTTGTTTTTAATGTTGTTGGATGCCTAGCTCAGTAGAAACTACAAAGCGATCCCAATGCTTTAAAACGTGCTGCACTGTAGACCTTGTGTCGCGGAAACTGTTTTCAAACTGCAAAGCTAGCTTTTGTGCGTGGTACGGCGGCAGCATAATGGTGGTGCAAAAGAAACGTACGCAGTGAAGCTGTACGCATAATTCTCTTTTTGAACTCACGACGCATTCATGGACAACTTTTAAGAGTTAGAATGAGTGTTAATCGTTCCGTTGTCGAACGTTACGGTGGCTTCCACTTTCTAAAGAGTGCAGAAGCGAACTTTGCAACGTATACAATGAAACTATTGTGTACTTTATGAACTCTGTAAACAATGTGACTTTAGTAATGTGCAAGATCTGTGCAGTTTGCTACTGCCTGAAAAAGGCAATAGGAGTGGCTAATTACCGCTATTTTAGAGAGCAGCGAACTACATGCACCATCATTTTTTAGGTTCGGGCAGTCAACTTTTGGAGCCAAGTGACCAATCAAAGCCTTGTGACATCACTGTCACTGTGCTTGCAAAAATCAACTAGGTAAGCAGTTCGTCACAACACAACAGCCACCATACTAATTATAACGCCGCACCAGTCAGCCATAGTGTAGCAGACGAACAGGTTATAAAGGGGCCATCAACGGCCAACAGTTGAACGGGAGTGGGCGTAAGTGGCTCACATAGAAGCCGGATATCTGTGCAGGTCTGGAGTTCCAGTAGGTCGTGCGCATAGCATCCATCCATCCGGGCTTGGGATCTGTAGGTCAGAGGGCCAAATCTGGGTCCAAACATATTTATTTTTACTCTTTTTTTTTATTGCACTAGAATGCTCTCTGGTGCTTTCTGTGTTTTAAAAGTATATATATATATATGGTGGCCAGGCACCACGTATTTCACACTCTAGAGCTGCTTTTCGCACCAGTAGCCAACGCCTGCAAGTATGCCGCACCTGCCCAGTGCACCAGCATCCAGCGCACAACACTGGGCCCATAATCCGGCATGGCACTGGACACTGGATACTGGGTTTTGCAATAGGGCCTCAACTAGTTTGAATGCAATTTGTTGCATTTGAGAGAGAAAGTTAAATTCTAGTGACTGCAGCAAACAGAATTTTGATTCAGGGTTTGACGTTTTGTACAATAATTGCCAAGTATCAGCGAGCTAAGAAAAAAAAGATTACAAGCAGGAAGTTTACAAATCCACAACTCTGGACCAAAAACAGATATCCCACTTCTGTAAACTGTATTCATTAGAGTATCTAAAGCAGACAAATTTGACATATGAATGCTGCAAAAGCACTACTCGCATATTAGTGGGTATATTTCAGAGCAGTTTACAGAACTGTGACATAATTTTCATTACTGAAAGATAGAGTTACAAACACGATATTTATGCAAGATTTAGCAATTTCAAACTATCTTTATGAAAGCATCAATGGCCTAAATAAGAAGTCTGCTTCCTATGATCACTATACTTTTTCGTTAAAATCTAACAAACCCTACGAAATTCAGTGCAGTCGTTGCAGAGAAAAATGACTTCTTCGATTCCTTGAGTTTAGATAGAAGCCTCCAAGCTAAAGCTTTCTCTTAATGTACTGACTAGTGACTACAAAAATTTATTTACCATGTTCACAAAGTGTTGCAAGGCCCATTAAGAAAGCTAAGTCACCTTCTATTTGTGGAAATAAATTACTCAACATGTAACAGCAATGCACTAGCACTACAAAAGCAGACATCCAAGCAGCAAAACATCAACCTCCTGAAGCCAAAGGAAAATGCATATTCTTTTTCAGACCATGCATCTACGCTCTTCGACCATTGGAGTTTCTCCTTACCATGTTAAACTCAAAGCAGCAAGCAATAACATTCTGCTCTAAATTTAAGTGAGGTACATGCAGCACACATTATTAACAGTTTGGTCATATTGATGTCACCAGCTTTCAAGAAAATGATTCTAGAACACCAGTGAATTACAGTGCAAATGCCACAAAATTTTGCTGCAATCCACGTTGGAAAATTAACAAAATAAGCTGCCACATGATGTTAAACCTATCACTGTGTGATTTAGTCAACAAAAAATGTATTTAAATTAGCAAATCTGATAGTCACTGTGTGCACATACATGGACATGCTGCTCTGTACATGCATCTATACCATTTGATGGAACATTCTAGGTTTGTAACAGATCAGGTCACAATAAGAACTGACCATAACAATATTGTATCACCGGGTTTTAGAGGGTCTGAGGAGGATATACCATCTCTATAGAGATAGAAAGCCCAAAGTGTAAGGCTCATCAGCTTGGTTGTCGAAAATATTTCAGTATTGTGTTCCATTTCATACACATTATTTCATCATGACAATTTGCTCTACATGAGAAACAATACCAAAATATTTCTTACCATATGGAGCTGTCCCAACAACCTCTCCCAGAGAATTATAAGTGCTCGTTTCAATACCAAAACATCCCTTGATGACAAACTTCTGAAAATTTCAACAATGAACATAAGCCAAAAGCTGACTTTGGCTACAATGGTATACGGTATGGCACTAACTTAAGGCGCAATTCAAGAGAGACATACACAGTCACGTGTCTAGACAAGTTCCTCTTTTAACATGTTCGCTGCATTCTAGGTCAGTGATGGGTCATGCCAGTATTCCTGCTGGCTGGCAGGAAGTATGCAAGTACCTCGTGTAGGGCACAAGTGATATCTTTGCAAAAAACCAACATAGATGACAATTTCTTGTTGCATATGACTGTACATAAGAAACACCTTAACCCAACACACTGCAAGAGAATGTGGAAAGCTGTGTTATCACAAGCTGAAGGGAGCTGACAGATCAGCACACAAAATTTAAATAATATCCCTCACACACAGGTGAACTAAAGCCCTTTGAAGTAAACACCTTACCAGTTACACAGTGGTTAAGCAGTGGTTAAATTGCTGAAACAGTGGTTAAAGTGAAAGCTATTGAATGGCAAGCATTCTATAATAATTCTAGTGCCGCCTTGTGATAGTCTCGGTCTCCTTTCTTGTCCCTCGTGTTCTCTGGCACCGTTTGCTGCTGAGGGACATGTTGCATAGGAGAAAAAAGTGGGACTTGTGTGGTTTAGTACATTTTCATCAAGTGGGACAAGTTTTTCATTGTTGCCCACTTCTAGCTCATCGTGGCAGCGTGTAAAATCAGAAATAGCCTTCGCACACTAGTGAGGGGCGGAAGGAG
This sequence comes from Dermacentor andersoni, assembly GCF_023375885.2. NCBI lineage: Eukaryota > Metazoa > Arthropoda > Arachnida > Ixodida > Ixodidae > Dermacentor > Dermacentor andersoni. The sequence continues at coordinate 31,420,856 of NC_092814.1, read as the reverse complement.
TAGCACGAAGAGGGTGGGGGCACCACTGGATCTGCTAGTGGGAGTAGTACATTATACAAGCAATAAATGCATTTTCAAATGCTTCTATTGACTTTGTTGAGCATCCTATATACCAACATCATCGTTCAGAGCTACTCATTATCATTAAAATTACAAAAAAAAACAGACACTTCTTCAAAAGCTTTAAAGGCTAATGCATTTCTCACAGCACTGTGATGTGTGGGCGAGGCTAATGAATGGTTAATATGCTATTGCTAGGAACAGTTATGGCAAGGTGTGATGCCTAAGGCCATAAAAATCAAGAAAGTACACAGCTGTCATGAATGCCCAAATAATTTCAATTAACAGATTTAGAAAAAGATAGGCTTCAACTTTCTATCATTACTCCCGTGCAAGAAAGAAATATTGCTCAAGGAAGACTTCACTTATTTTTGTAGCGACTTGAAATAACAAAACACCATGGAAAAGGCAGAAAACAGTCTGTGCAAGTGCTCTGCCTTTTTGGTGAATATAAAATATAACTAAGAGAAGTACAGAAATGTAGCCACACAAAAACATTCAGTCGTAGTTGTTATATTTCATTGCTATTGCTACAGCACAGTGAAGTTGCTCTGAATAATGGGACCAATATGACCCACCAGACCCATTTTCTTATGTAATTAACCTTTTATTTAAATGCAGTGTATTTCCATCTAAACTTAAGAAAGCCAAAATAGTCCCTGTATGTAAAAAAGGTGATAGGGGGTTGATTTCTAACTATCGCCCTATTGTTATATTATCCGTGTTCAGCAAAATTATAGAGAAATGTTTTGAAAAGCATCTAACTAAGTATCTAACAAAATTTGACATTCTTTGCACCACGCAGTTTGGCTTTCGTGCAGGTTACTCTACTAATCTTGCAGTTATTTCATTCACTGATCGAATAAAGCACCACATTGACGAAGGTAAATATGCTGGAGCAGAGTTTATTGACCTCACCAAAGCATTTGATTGAATTCTTCATAATATTTTAATTACTAAATTAAACGCAATCAGTGTAGTCGGACCGGCGCTGGCTTTTGTTCACGATTATTTAACTGACAGACAACAGGCTGTTAGCATTTCTAATCACCTTTCTAACTTCAAATTAATTGATAGGGGAGTTCCTCAGGGGTCTATATTAGGCACATTACTCTTCACTATCTACATTAATGACTTAACTGCCCATCTTTCGCATTGTGAACCTTATCTCTATGCGGACAACAGTAAGATTCTAACTGCTGACACTTATATTAATAGCCTAACTTCTAAGCTCAATACCGATTTGGAAAACATTATTCGCTGGTGTCGTCATAACTCTTTAGAAATTAACCCTAGTATAACAGTCTTCAAGCTACTTCACCCCACTCAAAAGAAAGTAATAAATATTCCGACCATAGCTATCGATAGTTATACCATCAAACCTTCAAGTCATTGTCGTTTTTTGGGGGTTGTCCTCAATTCCAACTTAAAGTACATTACCCATATTGCACATCTAAAGCAAAAAATTGGATATGGTATCCGGATTCTTATAAAAGCACATCCATACTTTAGTCTACCAATCTTGCTTTCTCTTTATCATGCATTCATTCACAGTCACTTCACCTACTGCATTGCAACTTGGGGCAACACATATAGCTCTCATCTTGTTCCTTTACAATACGTCCAGAATCAGGCCATCTGCATTATTACTTTCCAGTCACCCCAATGTAGTGTATCTGCTCTTTTGCAAGAGCATCGCATTCTCACAATTCATAAACTATTTCAATTAAACATGGCAACCCTTGTCTATAATTGCCTTCACTCAAACATTCCCCAAATAATCTTTAACAATTAACAATTTGCTAATCATAATAATACTCGATTTGCATTAGCTAACAACTTCTTATGACCTAAAATCAGAACTAATTTTGGTAAATTCACTTCTGCGTTCACAGAGATGTCTTACTGGAACTGTATTCCAACGGACATAAAGCTGTCTCCTAGTATAGGCAGCTTTAAAAAGCGTTTATTCTCATATTTACTTAACTTGTGAATGCTGTGATGTAATTTAACATGTTCTGTTTGCTTCATTATGTGTAAACCATTATATCTCTTTAACATTTCACCACATCTCACTCCACTTGTTTCCTTGTGTCAGTTCTTGTTAGTACACTGCCTCTTGGCTACATATCACTTCCCTTGATTTGTTTTGTTTTTAATTCAGTACAAGATGTAATTCTGTACAGCATTATGTCATGTTTTCAGTTTACTTGTTTTCTTGCATTAACACATTAAACAATTCTACGTCTTTGCTGTATTTGCATTAAACTGAATTGTTTTGTTACTTTTATTTGTTCAAAACGCAATTCTGTGTACTATTATATAATGTTTCAGTTCTTTTGCTGTCATATGTAATTATTTGTAGACAACTTTACAATTTTGCTGCATTTGCTCTAACCTAACTTGTTTTGATCTTTCTAATTAGAACAGGAGGTCCCCCTACAGCCTTGAGCTTTGGGACCTCCTTCTGTATATCTTGTTACTGTGCTTTTATTTTCGTGAGTGAATGAATAAATTCTTCTTCTTCCATCAAAGAGCTAAACAACTGGGCCAGAAGAAAATAAATATATTTCAAGATACTATTTAAGATGAGTGCCATTATGTGCATGGAGTACCATTCTTGTATTCAATGAAATAAGCAACAGCATATGAAGTACCAGCGTTATACACACAATTATACAGCTGGTCAAAAACTTCAAATGACAAATGCTATCTCTATGTGAAACAGATGGCAATCTATTTCTCCTGGGGAACTCACAAAACAATGCTTAGCAATATGAGCCAGCACTGTGTATATGGATACAGACAGTGCTGACTTCTAAATGATTTTATTTGCAAAAAGAACATTTATGCAGGACTACAATAAAAATGCCAAAATGTCGTTTTCCACAGAATAAACCAGGCAAAATATATCAATGTAATTTCTTTAGTGTTATCCTGCCTATGCACGATATTGAATGAGATCTTAGTTTTGTTAAAAATTTCTCCTACTTACAGCTTGTCTTAGCCAAGTCACCATTCCCTTTCCAGTGTCAAGTTCTTTTTAAAGGCCAAATGCAATAAAATTCTAGACTACATAATAAGCCGTACCAGATAGTGTATAAACCAGCCTCCATGTTTGAAATATGAATGGATGAGTCACGAAATGTTTCCAAAGATGCATGCTTTTGAGAGTGAAAATGTAAAAAATGACGCAATTACCGCACACCGAAAATGACTCAGAATCTAAAATGTTGAGAACCAGTTCAGCTCCTCTGCATGGTGTCCATGATTATGCGGAATCTGTGGCAAGCTGTAAATCTCGAAAGTGATGTGCTGGGATTTGTCTCGTCCACTAACCACCAGATGCACCATCTACTTAGTGTTTGTTAAAGCCTGTTAATAAGAAAATTAAACTATTACCAGCCCTACATTTCTGACAAGGTTGCTTCAATAGTATATATTATTCATTTATGACCAATTTAGAAAACAGATTCTGTTGTAGTTGGCCTTTAAGTTTTGCAATGCAAGGATACAAAGCTGCTACAGCATGTATCCTCAAAAGAGAAGCAAACAGTAATTACATAACATACTACAAAGGAGAACATGAAGCACCGAATAAAGCATATTATGGCATGTGATGAGCAGGAAAAGAAAAATTTACAACTGTACAATCATTTATTAGAATACAAAGATGGCAATTCACTTACAATTTACATTCACTGCTGGGCACAATACACTCACCCTGTTGGAAAGTCTCAGCCACCGTAATGCAGTTTTGCTTGCTCCCACAGAGTAACCTAGAATCAGACGTACCCAACTTTACTTTGCTTCATAAAATTTTAAGTGATGTCAGGTTAGGTGGTGAGCTTTATAATTAAGTATGCCAAGTACAGACTAACCAACTCAAACACAAACATGGACCAATAAATGAGCACTTAGTTGTGTCTGTTATCCATCATGGTGTTTCAACTACACTCAACATACTCCACAGTGAAGTTTTCAACCTTGCCTGGAGAATACCGTTATTGTATTATTGTGCACCACACACACACAAAAATATCAACTGGCACTACGAAAATCTCCAGGGGCATGAATGTGCATATGATAATTGTAAATGGCACTTATGGTGCCGAATAGTCCCCTATGATGGCCGTAGAGCACCAAAGCAATGGGTAGATCACCAGCAAAATGTGGTCCGTGTGCATATCAGCAAAAGCAGATAATGCAGTTATGAAATATGTACAGTGTATCAATGCAATGGTACTGAGTAAAAAGGAATTTGTAACAGATGTTGACACAAGGTAATGAAAATCAGAGGTTTCTCTGAGCAAGTGGCCCATTCATATTTGGATAGTATTACTGTGGTTATTGTGATTACTGTGGTTAAAGACACTCACCAATCACACCTCTTGCAGAAGCCTCCAAATGCCCAATCGCAGCAACATTAATACCATAGGCCTGAAGTCGAATGTCCAATTCTAAAAGTAAAAGGAACTTATGCTTGAGCTTCTAATGCATGATCATTAACAAGACACTGCTTTAAAGACCAAACAAACATGACTGCAGGTATTTCAACTAACGTTGGCAGTCACTGAAATAACATGTACATTTGATTAATCGTACACGACATAAACTAATAAACTAAATAAATTAATATCATACCAGTTTTCTGTCACCACTGTGCTCGTGCCCAGCACTTCCTACAATAAGCTTACACCTTTTAGAAAGTGCACTAAGTACCAAGAAATACTAAACATAATACGTAGCCGTCAGGCGTCTTTATCTTGAGTCTCTAATCATCCAAACCACGGCGCACACTCTTAATCGCAACGAAGGCAATCTGCCGCCCATGTATGCCAGGTGCCTTAATCATGTTTTGAGACGCACATAAAAAGGGGCGCCAGCTCTGCCGCTTCTTTCATTGTGAACAAGGCTCCCGTGGGGGAGCCGAAACGTAAATAACTCTTTTAAACAATTTTTGGTCGGTGTCCAGACCTCTTCCTTTTAAGTATGCATCATCCCGACCAGACGGGCTTCCGTCATACTCTCAACTTCACACACACCAACATTTGCGGTAATTTGCCGCTGTGGCTTCTCACACAACAGTTTTCAACTACGCAGTTCCTCACACAAGTCATTTATGTTCAGTACCATGGTTGAATACCAGCTTCAGCTTTTCGGTGATGTCTTTGATATCTTCGGTCTTCTCCTTAAGCACAGGAAATATCGCACGCAAAATCTTTCTAGAGTCTTTCACTATCAGACGTTTACTAAGCGACGTCGAGCTCATTTTAAAACTACCTAGGCAACAGGTGGAGCACGACACACGACACTACCATAGAATAAAGAACCACTACAACAACCAACTATTACAACCAACATGCGCAGTAGAGCCAGAAGCGTCTCCCCGCAGGCTGGCTGTACCCGGTTTGGAGGCAAACCGGATGTGACGTGAGCCAGTGGCATACTCCCTGCCCCCAGATAGGTACTTGTACGCCTAGGGAAAGACGATCTGGTGCACCGAATACTTCTCCATTGTAGGCAGGGAAGTGCCACATACGTCGCATTTCATCAATTTCTTGACATCCACGGCCATTTTGTGAACGTTCCTGATGTGTTGCAGCATGTTCTTCCTCTGTATGAATAGTTTGCTGCAAAATTCGCAGCGACGATCGTCATCGCCGATGGCAGCCCGATCACAGACGCGCGCCATTCCGAAGCGGAGTAGGCGGCGTTTGGAAGCACGTGGTTTCTGTGTCATTGCACGCACTAGGGTTGTTGTATAATCTGGCAACAATACAGGGAAGAAACCTCCCCAATCACGTGACACACTAGGTATTCAGTGGCCCCATAGAGACAGTTGGAAACCAACTTAGGGAACCAACATCCGGGAACGCAGGGTCACGTGGATGCTGCCTTCTATTGTTCACCGGCCTCAGCCGGCCTGCGGGGAGACGCATGTGTGTATGATAGGGGCAATAGGGGTTAATGCTCGTTCTGTGGCTCTACACATGCGTCTCCCCGCAGGCCGGCTGAGGCCGGTGAACAATAGAAGGCAGCATCCACGTGACCCTGCGTTCCCGGATGTTGGTTCCCTAAGTTGGTTTCCAACTGTCTCTATGGGGCCACTGAATACCTAGTGTGTCACGTGATTGGGGAAGTTTCTTCCCTGTATTGCTGCCAGATTATACAACAACCCTAGTGCGTGCAATGACACAGAAACCACGTGCTTCCAAACGCCGCCTACTCCGCTTCGGAATGGCGCGCGTCTGTGATCGGGCTGCCATCGGCGATGACGATCGTCGCTGCGAATTTTGCAGCAAACTATTCATACAGAGGAAGAACATGCTGCAACACATCAGGAACGTTCACAAAATGGCCGTGGATGTCAAGAAATTGATGAAATGCGACGTATGTGGCACTTCCCTGCCTACAATGGAGAAGTATTCGGTGCACCAGATCGTCTTTCCCTAGGCGTACAAGTACCTATCTGGGGGCAGGGAGTATGCCACTGGCTCACGTCACATCCGGTTTGCCTCCAAACCGGGTACAGCCAGCCTGCGGGGAGACGCTTCTGCGCTAGGACAACCGCTTCCATTGCAGCTCCCGTAGACACTAGCGCCAGAGTTCCCTCTAGTAATTCTTGTAGGAAACTCTTATGGGCTGCACCATGCAGACCGCTCACGTTTATGCCTCCGCCCCAACGCCCCGTCCGCCTGCGTTTTACCGGAATACCAGACAAGCTAAACCTCTCTATTGTCACCCATGTTTGGCGCATTGATTCAACAGTGTGCCCATTAACTTATTGTTGATACGTTGGCAACGGAGTGGGCATAAGTTTGGCATGTGAGTTGGGGTGGATATGTGTATACATACCATGTGTGAAACGTACTATGCCAGGAGGCAGCGCCACTTCCTTTGTGTAACGAGCAGTACGCACTCTTGCCGATGTTCCGGGGTTGAAGTAATTTCTTCGGAGGTTAGTGATACAACACTGACGGAGAATAAGTGCATTTTTTTATGCTCAAGGCATGCATTGCGAAGGGCCAGAAATACAGACAGCCCTTATGTAGCAGCACCCCGTAACTCAGCCACAGACATTCATTCCATGCATCCCTTATACCAGCCAACCAACTACTGCAAGTTCTTCCTTTACCATTCCACATTCTGCAGCATGAGTGGAGCACAGTGCGTTAGTGAACACCTAGTTACATCTCCGACAGCTGATCGCACAGTAGCAGGGCAGAAGCACTATTGGTTTCGTACTTGTGTGCTTTCGCCGAGGCAAAGCGTGGTGGATAAAGTCCCTTGATAATTTGAAAGTAACGACACTCTTTGAACTCTGCCGCCGCCCCGCGACCTCCTCGCCTCCTCCTCGCACCTTGCGTGTTCCCAAACCAGTTTTGCCTCCGTTTTTCTGCACGACGATTGGTCTCCCTGCCGTTGCCCTTGGAAACGCGCGTATCTTGAGTTTTGCTTGTGTTTTTCTTTTTCGTTCGCGCCATTTTCCTCCTAAGCACGGCTGGCTCGGCGCTTTAGCTCGGTGTAGCGAACGTTGTACGCCGTGTTTCCTGCTCTATGTGCTAGCGCTATGCCGGGCTGTTGCGCATATAACTGCAGCAAGAAGCCTGAAGATGGTTATGCCGTTTTTATGATACCACAAGGAAAGCGTGACGGCTTGCGCAAGAAGCAGTGGCCGCATGACATTGGCCGAATGAACTTTGTTCCGACAAAGAACAACGTTGTTCACGAGCTGAGGCGTCTTTCTTATAGTTCGTAGCAAAGCATCCCGTAATGCTGCATTTTTTTTCATTCTTCCGGCTTGCTCACCAGCGCTTTTGCGGTTGTCCTCAGTATGCTTAATATTCCCCTCGCACGTCGCTAACTGTTGTTATTCGGTCGGAAGCGCAGCATTATAGATTCTGCTTTGCGCCTTGAAAAAATTAGTGGCAAGAATACCCGTGGTATTGCAGGTGATGAGCGTTAGCTAGTTAACATTGAGTTTTTTTAAAGTTTTAAGCCGAAAGCCTTTAGATCTCTGTTTCAAGGTCGCGTTGTAAACTGAAAGTATCACGTGACCAAAGCAAGGCCAGAGGTGACCCAAATCATGTCCACCCCTGTATAAGAGAATGATTACCCAAGTTAATCAATGAATCATTAGTGATTGACATAAGGTGGATTAGGGAGAATAATGTTGATTAGAGTGTATTAAAAAAGATTAAGGTGGATTAGAGTACCTTAAGAAGGATCAAGATGCATGAATAAAGATTAAGGTGGGTGGAGGAGGATTAAGGCGGATTATGGTGGATTAAGGTGAAGGGTTGATGAAAGGGTATTAAGACCGATTATGGTTGCTTGGGTGCATGAACTAGGATTAGGGAGGATTAAGGTAGATAAAGTAGGATTAATGTGGATTAAGGTGAATTAGGGTTGCTGAAGGAGGATAAAGACCGATTAGGATGGTTTAGAGTAGATTAAGGTGTATTAGGGACCATGGAGCTGGATTAGGTTTGATAGAGATGAATTAGGGTGTATTAAGGTAGACTGGGACTGTTAAGCAGGATATGAAGTTGGATTAAGGTGCACGAATAAGGATTAAGGTGGATGGAGGATTAAGGCGGATTATGATGGATTAGGATTGATAAAGGATGATTAAAACCGTATATGGTAGGCTAAAGTGCATTAGGGGCGATGTAGGTTGATTAGGTTGTATTAAGGTGGGTTGGGAGTATTAAGCTGGATTAAGGTGGATGAAGGAGCATTAAGGTGGAATTGGGTGGACTAAGGTGAATTAGGGTTCATTGAGTATTAAGACCGATTAGTCTACCATAATCCTCCTAATGCACATTAATCCACAGAATCCACATTCATCGACCTTAATCCTCCTTCATTCACTTTAATCCACGAGAGTCCTCCTTAATGCACCCTAATCCACCTTCATTGACCTTAATCTACTCTAACCCTCCTTAATGCACTTTAATCCTCCTTATTCAACCCTACTGCTTCCTCATTCACTTTAATCCACCCTAATCCACTATAATCGTCCTTGATTCACCTTAATCCACATTCATCTACCTTAGTCCACCCTAATCCACCCTTATCCTCCTTCATTCACTTTAGCCCACCATAATCCTCCTTAATGCACCTTAATCCTTCTTAATCCATCCTCATCCTTCTTCATGCACTTTAATCCACCCTAATCCACTATAATCGTATTTAATGCACCTCAACGCACTTTCATCCACCCTAAGCCACCTTCATCGACCTTAATCCAACCTTGTCCTCCTTTATGCACCTTAATCCACTTTCATCCACCTTAACCCTCCTTAATACACCTGAATTCATCTTAATCCACTCACTAATCAATCATTACTTTGTTAATCATTAATCATCTCCTATGCGCGGCTGCACATGCTTTGGTTCACTTCCCGCCTTTCTTTCGGTCACGTGATATTTTCTGTAGCTCACAACGGGACCTTGAAACAGAGGTCTAAGGCTTTCGCTTAATAAGCCACACACAAAGGGATGTGTCACAAGCAAATACTAGATCAGACACACGAAGTAAAGCATCTGATCATGTGGCAGAAAAATTGTCTGGAGTATAGAACTCGCCCCAAAGCTCCTTTTACATCGGTATACCCCGTTCATACGGCTTTAAGAAAAAACCAACCTCCTCATAAACGATGCCTCCAGCATTATCGATGCTGTTATTAGCATTTCTCAAAATTTCCAACCCCAGTGGGGCGCGTAACTGGCCCAAAATAACACGCCTCCATAGAATCCTGGGGCCCGTCCGCGGGAGCCCAGGAGGAAAAGCGCGCCGTGCGCAGCCGGCTGGCGAGGAGAATCGAGGAGGAAAGCGCCGTGAGGAGGAGAGTGTTGCTACTTTCAAATTATCAAGGGGCTTTAGTGGTGGACAGCCGACAGTGCCATCTTGTTCCTCTAGAGCAAACTGCTCTGTGAAAAGGGTCTATCCAGTATGCTTCTACAATTTCCCTTTCCTTTTTGTTTTTTGCACGTTTCAGGAACCTGGTACTACTAAACATTGGAGTACATGCACATTTGTTACAGTGGGTGGCTAAATGGCTATCGTGCAGATTTTTCAGTTTGTTTTTGTGCTGTCTTGCTCTGGCATTAAAAGATTGCCCAGTTTGTCCAATATATAACCTTCCACAGCTTGAAGGTATTCATAGACATCAGAACTGCACGTGGTGAATTTGGCTTCATGCTTAGTGAAAAGTGGATAGATAAGTGAATTACTGGCGAGAAGAGGCATTTCCACCACTCGTACTCAGCAGAAATTAATGAGTCCTGTGAGTACAGGATGGAGAATAGCCTATTTAATGAGATAGAGTGCCTAAAAGCTGCTGGGTAAACTGTCTTCCATCATCATACCTGTGTGTGTGACACTTATGCAAAAAAATAAAAGGGTGCACACACAGAGCCAGCACAGGGAGAAAAAAAAAACAGGGCACATCATATCGCACGTTCACAGGCTTCCTCATAATCTAAAGAAAGTAGCCAGCAGACATAACAGTCAACTTAATTAGTGTTGATTCCTTGCAAAGTACTTTTATTTATTTATTTATATATACTGCAACCTTAAAGATCTTAGCAGCGTGGTACACGAGTAAGTTTACAAAACAAAATAAATACAAAAATGGGGAACTGCACTAAAAAAATTCTTCACACAAGTGCTTCGCACAAGCACAAAAAAAATGAAACACGCACAAAAACAAGTGCTGCAACGTTACTTCAGCGATCTTTCCAATCATACAGTCAAACAGTGCTATCACACAATCTCAGCAAGTGAAAAAAATAATTTTTATTAAATATATGTCTCGAAAAGTGATAATGAGTCTTGTGTTACAATTTTATCGGCCAGCTTATTCCACTCTACTATAGTGCTAGGAAAAAAGGAATACTTGAAGCAGTTGACACGTGTTGTAAATGGAGTTACAGCTAGTGAGTGTCGCTGTCTGGTAGCGTAACCTGTTGTATAGGTGATAATGTGAGACGTGTCTATGTTGTAGTGACCATTTATTAGTTGTAAAAAGAATTTTAAACGAAATACACGATGTCTATCATTATATAAGGCAAGCTGCTCCAAGATAAAAGAATAGTAATAGAACTACGCTCATATGTATTGTAGATGAATCGAACTGCTTTTTTTCTATAAGCTTTCTAGCTTTCCAATATCGCTTTTAGTGAACGGGTCCCATATAACTACAGCATATTCTAAAACGGGCGGACGAGTGTTTTGTATGCCAATAGACATACTTTTGGTGTAGGATTTTAATATGCGTATTAGAAAAAACAACCTGCGGTGACAGTTTACTATTACTGTGTCAAGGTGCTTTGACCAGGAAAGATAATTTGTTATGTATTACAAGCCAAGGTACTTATATTGCGTTACCTCTGACAAAAGTGCAATATACTGCTATAATATAATAATATATATATATATATAACATAAAACTGCAATATAATGAAATGTCTCGCAATGTTCCACTAATGACTAAGCCCAGTTCACCACGTACGCTTATTATGTCTGAAATACCTCTAAGCGGTGGAAAGATACAAATTGGGCAATGTTTTAATGACAGAGCAAGACAGCACAAAAACAATGTGAAAAATCAGTACAGTAGCCATTTAGCCACTAGTTGAAACAAATGCACATGCACTCCAATGTTTAGCAGTACCAGGTTCCTGAAAGATGCAAAAACCAAAAAAGAGAAATTGCACAAGGCTACTGCATAGCAAAAGCAAAATATAAATGTGTATGTGGGGTGTCACTTAACCTGTCAAAGCAAGAGATGTTTTTTCTGGAAAGATACCTGTACTTGCAGCGCACCTGTGCCTTTGCCTGTTAATTCTAATTGCTCTTTGTGTTTGCCAGGCTATAGATGGCTGGTGCTTTCTTCAAATAAAGTTTAGTTGGCAGTCAGCACTAGTCCTTTCCTGCATGTTTTTCATCCTCATGCTATCATGCTGCTTTGATATACCCACTAAGTGTACATTCAGTACATAACTTGTGTTCACATAGCTGAAAGAAAAAGTGCTACCAAAATTCACTGAAAGCTACAGGCTGTGAATGGAAATAGTATGCATTGAAAACCACTCATGGAAATATGTTGCCACAAGTTTAGAGGAGGAGAAACCTATGTTTGTGACGAGGTCACCGACTCGCCTACATCAACTTGTCGCTACACTTAGTGGGTAATGCCTACCATACGCACCTGGTTTGAAGTCATTTGTGAAAACAAGGGAAGTTGTGGGAAGACGAACATAAGAGACTACACAACCCAATGCCCAAACCACAATTTCTCTTCACTGAAGAGGTGTTTGGAAAAAATGTCGCATAATTTCAAGACAGCGAATGGATGGTCTTAGAAGTGGAGCAACTTTACTAAAGCCAATGTTCCGCCAGTGATAATTTCATGCACTCTGCAAAATATTGTCAGCCATGCTTTAGCAATATCATGCATGAGGGAACTTTTGTGGCAAGAAGATTGCCTGCCACTTGAAGCCCCGAATGTTTGTTGACAATGCAGCATTTAGGATGAGACAGTACAAAAATGTGAGCACCACAGTAAATTCAGTGTCATCAGAACTTCGGAGGTGATGGGGGGAGGCAATCAGAATACATGCCCGCCACCCTCTCACAGTCTTCAAAATAATTTTCCACTATGGCAGGGCAGTTCCATGGTAAGCAAGTGATTGCCACACCCTACTTTCTCCTCCACTGCATGCACTTTCATTTCCCCTGCAAAAAGTAGTAGCAACAATTCGTTTGCCACTGCTTCAAGCACATTTGAAATGTGTTTGAAGCACATGTAATCAAAATTCCTAGTGAACCTAGCAAGTGAGATTTTAGTTTGGAGTCCCCATAGGAATTCACCATGGTGAAATCTTGCTGCACATTAACAGAACTCAAATTTTTCCAGAAGTTGCCAAGAATAATAATAATCAAGCTGTGTACTCAGAGCCATGAGAGAACAGCTCCTCAATGAGCAATCGCTTATACTGTCTCAGTCAAACTGAGAGCAAAAACATCTCGCATGTGCATGTGCAGGCATCACTTAATACACGTTTATTTAAACAAAATGCTTGCACAGTGAGCAAAAGCAGTACTGCACAACCCCTCCCGCCACTGCAAAGCCAGAACAGCACAATCTGCACATAATGTAGAACAAGACACATTCGCAACAGAAAATCTTCAAGCAAATAAACACAACTGCAAAATGGTACAATGATTCATTAATTACTTCTATATGACAGTTCTAACATTAAATCATATGCCAAATGGCAGGCTTTTTTAAATGAGTGCCCCCCTCCACACCCATTAACAGAAGCACTCAACAAAAATGAAAGTTTATAATAAAGCAGTTACAACCAATGGCATTGCTATCAATGCTAAATGTTAATGGTCACGAAATTAAAATAAATGCTCTTATAAATAAACAAAGCACAGAGCAAAGACAAAATTCCTCTCATAGGTTACCACAACAAATAATAAAAAGCATGACTAGAAATGTGCGACAGCTCTTGTATGAAAAGCGACCAAGAAAAGCAGAATCCAATTGCACATATCCATAAATGCATCTAAAAATAATAGAATTCTTCAACTTGGAATGTCACTTTCAAAAACGATGGGAAGTGGTGAGATGCAAAAAAGAAGCAAAAGGAAGTATTGATATTGACTTTGTGAATTGAGCCTTTCCCTTCACTCAAAAGGCAGAATCCACGAGTTCTGTCTGATGACTTAAAAAAATGTTGATACTTGTTCTCTCTTGCACATGTACTAGGTCGTTTCTAATTAAGGCTCAAAAGGTGCCTGTCAAAGAATATAAATTATCGGTCAAATGGAAAGAAAACTGAACACAATTTAGTAACTTTTTTTACCCACACCCTCTGAACTGCTGGCAAAAAGTGCCAACACACTGTAGCAGAAACACCTTTGGAGGTCACGTAGGAAGGAATTGCACTAGTATAACACACTGCAAGGAAGTAAAACATAAAAGCAGTAATCAGGACTTTAATCATAAATGCACCTCCATGACCTACATAAGATTTGATGAGCACGCCGTTTTTTTAAAGACATGTCCCTTAACATTTACATTTACACAAAACAGGCCTACCTACATGGGTAGGTACATCATGAAAGTTCTTAATGGCTCACGGCAAGCACCATTTTCGAGAATGTGCACTCCACTGAGCTGTACTTTGTTTACCCCTAAGCCACCTGTGTCACACAAAACCATGCAACATAATGTGCACACACACCAGCTCTGTAGGTAAAACACAGCATACAAAATCTTCAGACTGTACAACAGTGAAAAAAGTGGACAGCGATTCTCTTTATTAACATTCACCAAGGCTTTTGTCTGCCACAACCTGTCATGGTTCAAGTCTAGTTCCTTGCACAACAGCATAACACTGCCTTGTGAATGGCTCTCTTCTATTACCAAGCATGGCAATCACACGGAGAAAGCCTGCCGAAGAGATTACTGAAGATGGAAGTCCAAAGTCCTACTGCTTGCAGTTACATTTCATTAATCAGGGTGCATCAAGAAATACAAAAGAAAACAATGCAAGGAAGGTATGAAAGACCAGCTGCAAGAAACAGACTACATCTACAGAGCACAGGTTGCATTCATTCAGGGACGCTGAACTGCTCCTTTAATGTGCACAACCAGAAATTTTGAGGGGAAGGTCGCTGAGCGGTTCAAATGTTGCAGGGTGGCTCCACAGTGCTGCCCTTTCACACACTGCCCACAGAGTAGGTGCCAGAACATGCATCTGCCTTTTCAGAATGCTCAAGGGTTTTCAACAGTTTCGGTCTTCTTCAGTCGACTTCTTCCCAATGGCATCTGGGTTGGCTAGGGGGTCCAGGTCAGCAAACAGATTGAACCAGGCAGACATGTCTCTCTTATCCTGCAGCAGCAGAGTACAACTAATTAAGGAAAAGATGACCCCTCAAACCACATTTTGGCCAGTGTCCTCCTGGCAGCCTACCCTTTACTTTGCACATGCAATCAACTCACTCACACATCCAAGATGTGCTTGTTTCAAAAAATAGTAAATTGTAGATTTTGAAAAATTAAAAGGGAGTCAAAGATAGCATGCACAGCCACCTATCTCCGGTTTCACTGAATTGCAGCACGTGTAAGCTCTGCACCTTGACTAAATGAAAACTTCTGGGTTATGATTTTACTGGTGAGCAAGATAAAATGGGCCTTTCCAAAGTTCTGTAAGCAGGCTGCCCTGTAAACCTCCAATATAGCAAGACTGTCATACACAGGCTCACCTTTATATTTATAACAGTGCAAGGATAAATGGATTTGATCAAAGTAAGCCACTTGCCAATTTTAACACTAGCTTTGAGCTATTTGTTAGCCCCCTTGAAAACTACTTGTGCCGGGGCCCTTTAGAAGTGAACGATAGTTGCAACTTCAATCTGGAGACAAATATTCACATGATTAATGCTTGATCACCTCTCTTTTTTTTGTTTATTCAATTATTCGACACTTGGAAAATTTGGATGTAGTATTCTTTGGTCCTCTGAAGCTTTTATGGTAATAATAAAAAACAGATAAATATGCTGTGAATCTCAATTTCACGTTGCTCAACTTACTGGAACTTTCTCTGCTTTTATACTACACGGACACTTCTTTAGGTGGTTGGAAACCACATTTGGATTAAAGTCAGGGCACGTCCACGCTAGCGGCAAACATGCAGTAACGGCGAACCGGCCTCCAGTGCCGTAGAATGTCTGCCGCACGAGAGGTGTCCAAAGTTGAGGGCAGTTCAGCCGGCGCACCACCCGCCGCACGACCGACGGGCCAATCGACGACCGCGAAGATGCACGCCTCCGCCACCGGCGATAGAAACATAGGCTGCAACTTCTGTTCCAAGCAAACTAATTTCCGCTAGATAAAGTGATGAGTAATGTACATTTTATGAAAAACTAGATCCACTCTCAAACGTTAAACATGAACGAGAGCTCCGATACTTGTCGAGCTCAGCCGCAGTGCACGGCTACCGACAGCAGAAGGCCGCCATGGCTGTGGTCGCATCGCAGCCCATGGCGCCACTAATATTAGCATATTTTTTTTCTTTTGTGTATAATTATTGCGAAGAGCAACAACAACGGCAAGAAAATATTTCGGCTTGCAAGCATCGGTGATTCATTCCGAAGCACCGTCAGCTTTAGCTTTAAATGAACCAGAGAAGGCCTAGCGACAATATCGGCGCTGCCGGGCAATTGCCAGTGGTGAGGATGCTGTCGGTGCCAGAGTGACCACACCTCAGTCGCTGATTGGCCACTTCGCTGTACGGCTGCTGCACAAATGCGTCCCAGTCCCATCCTCTCTACGGCAAGGAAACCTCGCCATTCGCGAGGAAAACCAGCATCCAATAGCGGTCCACAAATGGCAATCGGTGTGCGGCAAGTTATCGTGCCGGTAACGTGGACGGCACAGCAAACGGCGTGCAATGAGTTGCCATGCCGGTAACGTGAACGGGCCTTAATACAGTTAAACCTTGATATAACAAACTTCAATATAACGAAATATTTAACCTTTCATAACTTCTAGTCCACAGAACACAATGTATTTAGAACCTCAATATAATGAAGTGTGTTTTAGACAATTTCAATATAACAAAGTTTCCCTATTGCCGCGAACGAATGCCGAGAGACAATAAATGGAAAGTTCTGCGGATGCAGATGGTGAAATGGCTGAATTACAAGTCATCATCATCATCAGCCTGGTTATGCCCACAGCAGGGCAAAGGCCTCTCCCATACTTCTCCAACTATCCCGGTCGTGTATTAATTCTGGCCATGTTGTCCCTGCAAACTTCTTATTTAATTTCACCCGCCCACCTAACTTTCTGGCGCCCCCTGCTACGCTTCCCTTCCCTTGGAATCCAGTCCGTAACCCTTAATGACCATCGGTATCTTCCCTCCTCATTACATGTCCTGGCTATGCCCATTTCTTTTTCTTGATTTCAACTAAAATATCACTAAGTCGCGTTTGTTCCCTCACACTATCTGCTCTTTTCTTATCCCTTAACGTTACACCCATCATTCTTCTTTCCATAGCCCGTTGCGTAGTCCTCAATTTAAGTAGAACCCTTTTCGTAAGCCTCCAGGTTTCTGACCCGTACGTGAGTACTGGTAAGACACAGCTGTTATATACTTTTCTCTTGAGGGATAATGGCAACCTGCTGTTCATGATCTGAGAATGCCTGCCAAACGCACTCCAGCCCATTCTTATTCTTCTGATTATTTCAGTCTCATGATCCGGATCCGCAGTCACTACCTGTCCTAAGTAGATATATTCCCTTACCACTTCCAGTGCCTCGCTACCTATCGTAAGCTGCTATTCTCTTCCGAGGCTGTTAAACATTACTTTAGTTTTCTGCAGATTAATTTTTAAACCCACCCTTCGGCTTTGCCTCTCCAGGTCAGTGAGCATGCATTGCAGTTGGTTCCCTGAGTTACTAAGCAAGGCAATATCATCAGCGAATCGCAAGTTACTAAGGTATTCTCCATTAACTCTTATCCCCAATTCTTCCCAATCC
The DNA here is from genome assembly GCF_023375885.2 of Dermacentor andersoni. Taxonomy (NCBI): domain Eukaryota; kingdom Metazoa; phylum Arthropoda; class Arachnida; order Ixodida; family Ixodidae; genus Dermacentor; species Dermacentor andersoni. The sequence goes on along the minus strand of NC_092814.1, from coordinate 31,403,226 downwards.
AGGTCTCTGAATACCTCCTGTAAACACGCTGTGAATAGCATTGGAGAGATCGTATCTCCCTGCCTGGCGCCTTTCTTTATTGGGATTTTGTTGCTTTCTTTATGGAGGACTACGGTGGCTGTGGAGCCGCTATAGATATCTTTAAGTATTTTTACATACGGCTCGCTCACACCCTGATTCCGCAATGCCTCCATGACTGCTGAGGTTTCGACTGAATCAAACGCTTTCTCGTAATCACTGAAAGCTATATATAAGGGCTATGTATAATTACAAGTAGCTGCTTGCAAATGCACCTCTCAAATTGCGCAGCAAATAGCGACTGCCGAAGCAGCCGTATAAACTCCAAGTGTGATAGGAATCTATAGCACCCTGCGAGGGTGAGCTGTAAAGGATGGTAGCTTGATGAGCATCGTCTTCCTGCGCGAGCAGGGGGAAAGGGGCAGAGGGAAGTGAGCTTGTGGTAACGCGATCCAAGCACGTGTGAGGGGAAGAAGTAAGTGGCAGGTTGGAGTCTCCTTTTCAAGCGTGGATGGCTGTGCGTGGCTGTCAGCATGGCTGAGCACATGCACAGCCCGCATGCTCTGTGTGTGCAAAGAGTGGGCGTACTGATATGGCATGGCATCATGTGCACTGTCTTCCCACATGTTTAATATTGGAGGTTGTGTAACCTCAAGTTTCGGAAACACATTGAAGTGAGAGGTAGACGAAGCATTCATTTTCCGCTGCCGGCGCTTTTCATGATACCGTCGTCCCACTGTGGGTGACACTATCAGCCGAGGAGGCGGAGCGAATGCGAATGTGTCGCTGGATTTGCTTCCGACTGCTGATGTGAAGATATTGTTAACACGGCATGAAGCCACATCTTTTGTCACGGACTCTCAAATTGAACAAAATTAATTTTTCTCTCTATCAAACTTGATTTGTTGCCCATTCAGTGTAAGAAAAATTTATTGGCAAGTGTACTTAATTACATAAAAGGTTGAATTTCATATAACATAATTTCGATATAACAAAGCAAATTGCTGATTTTACCAACTTCATTATAACAAGGTTTAAGTGTATATCAAATTTTTGGCTATGTTTATATCTCCAAATTATTTTATCTTTTAACTTCAGCATAAAAGAGCTTTGTAGACATCATTACTAACTTGGAATGAAGTGACCAACACACATCTAAGTCATCAAACCATTTGGGAAAGTATGTAGACAAGCACTGCAGCTAAGTTGGATAACATTAGGAAGTTTGTTGACTCAGTAAGTGCGTGGAATTAACCATTTCTTGGCTGTAAGAAGTGCTTCCATGAAGCCCCTTGTGCAAGGTGAGATAAAACAACTACACTTCATGGAACCGGTGTGGTGCATTGTCCCCTTATTTTCAGCCATTTGTCTGTACCACCATTTATAATCATCTGGCAAAGGATGGTCGCACCTTCTGAGATGCTGTGAGTATTGCAAAAAACATCTGTTTGTGCAGTGCTCTTCTGACACATTCACGTAACATTGTTTTCCACCAAAAGTGGAGGGGCACAAGCTTTCATGAAGAAGGCTAATAAGTAACAGGAAAGGGTGGCATAATGTGTATCCTGCAGAACACACCTTCTTGAGATTCGGTCTGCTCATGGGTCCTGGTATTGGCTGGGCTTTTTGCGTAGTCACAGCAGCAGGCTTAATGGGCTCCAGGCTCTGGACTAGGGCTTCAGCTGGCATGCCTGCATATTTTGCCATTACCTGCTCACAATCATGACATAGCAACTCAGAAGACCACATTCGCCAGAACACTGCGGAACTAATCCAGGGTGTCTACCAACCTGGAAATACTCAGGGGAAACTCAGGTAATTTGTGCTTCTATCAAGGAAAATTAGCTGTCATTTTATTGAAAGCAGACAAAAGTCGTTCGAATGCTAGCTCGAGTAAAAGAGAGGAACCGTAACAAGTTGCCTTTGATGCCCCGTTGTCGGTTGGTGGAGTTTCCAGTGTACAGTCGCCGACCGATTTTCCGGACGCCTGATTTTTGGGACATGCTCGATAATGCAGATGGCTTTGCGGAACCACCACGTACCCCATAGAGTCAATGTATAAGAATGTCTGAAATTCCAGACGCAAGAACCCTTCACCGTTCAATTTTCCTGACTTTTTGCCGTGATCGCAGGTCCGAAACAGCATTAATCAAAGCCAACACTGTCGTTTTGATTATCTCGCCTCCTTGAACCAGCGCTCTCGCACGCAGGTCCGCTGGCAGCCGTAGTCACCACAGCGGCAATGCGAGGCCTACCTTCGACGTTTGCTGTTAAGGTTCTTGCTGTTCGCTGCCGTGTTTTTTATTGAAAGAATTCACCACTGTCAGCAATGGCACCGACTACGCCTCTGCAATCCTCGCAATTGGCTTCGAAGCTTAGAAAGCACGGCACTTTGCATAATTCCGGTTCCCAAAAGGCAGCTTTGCCTCAGCACAGCAATGTTACGCGCTGAAGCACATGTGAAATATTGCGGTGAAGCTTAACAAGCGTGGGAAGGGGCAACTGTCATGGGAAATAATACACGAGAAGAAAGGGGGTTAACTGAGGGGCCCGATTTTTATTTGTCATATCATGAGAAGCCAACAAACACTGACACCAATGACAACATAGGGGAAATTACTTGTGTTTAATAAATGGAATGAAGAAACGATAAATTAATGGAAATTAAAGTGGATGAAAAAACAACTTGCCGCAGGTGGGAACCGAACCCACAACCTTCGCATTTCGCGTTCAATGCTCTACCAATTGAGCTACCGCGGCGCTGTTTCCCCATCCACTTTCTTGGGTATTTATGTGTACTAGTAGAACCCTGGGAGTGTTAGCCAGCGCCACCACTCACAGACCTTGGCGGCGGACGTGGAACGTCCTTGTTGCCCCAGGCGTCACGAGAACGTGATCTTTTTGGGTGAAGGCAATTGGTCAATAAACCCACATATGCTACCTGAAGGCATCAATGTTGCCGGATTCGAGACCCTCGTTATGTAATAAACGAGAAGAAAGGGGGTTAACCGAGGGGCCAAATACATATGACAAATAAAAATCGGGCCCCTCATCCAAACCAAAATATACTCTTTAAAGCAGTGAAACGCAACACTGAGGCATTGTGCATGGGCTGAGAGTATGTCAGGACAGTTGAGACTGACTTTCCAGCTGCTGAGAGAATCTCACTTGTGGCAAAGTTCGGGCCAATAGACCAATGAGCTTGCTATCAGTTGACAGAAATAGCTCATTTTCGAAAATATTTGCTTCTGTATGTATCTCTTTTTATTCGTATTTGAAAATGGTCAACTCAATTTGCGATGGGCTTTACCATTTTTTAAAGATATTTTATTAGCTGTACATTTTACTACCTCTCCCTTCAGTTTTCTATTTTGAATAAAATAAACATTGCCCCTTACTATTCAAACTGGATTAAGCTGCTTTCTTTAAAAATTTTTTAACATGCTTACTTAGAGAGTGACAGCAGTGGGCGACATGGTGTCAGCCCGTCTTGACATAAAACAGTGTCACTCATAGAATTTCGCAAAGGCACCCAGAGAAAACCTGGAAAACTCAGGGAATTTGAAAATGTCAACTTGGTAGACACCCTGTAATCACACCACAAATAATGCTTTTACTGCCAGTGAACAGTTCACAGACATGCAAAGCACAATTACAAAAACAAGTGGTTGAAATACCAGTGCTGTTATTGAACGAGGAGAAAGGAAACCGAGGGGCCTGATTTTTATTAGTCGTATCATAAGAAACTAACAAAGACACTAAGGACAGCATCAGGGGAATTACTTCTGCTTATTAATTGAATTAAGGAAAATGCTAAATTAATGGAAATGAAAGTGGGTGAAGAAAACAAGTGGCCGCAGGTGGGGCACAAACACACGTTTTCGAATTACGTCTTCGAATTACCGAGCACCGTTGCCGGTCCACTTTCTGGGGTATCTGCGCTGATCTACTAGAATTACCTACTAGAATGGCACTGTGGTAGCTCAAATGGTAAGAGCATCGCATGCGTAATGCAAAGACGTGGGTTCGTGCCTCACCTGCGGCCAGTTGTTTTTTGATCCACTTTCATTTCCATTAATTTATCATTTTAATTCAATTAATAAGTACAAGTACTTTCCGCTATGCTGTCCTTGGCGCCTTTGTTTGATGGCTTCTTATGACAATGCTGTTATTATGGCTTATTGAACATGTATTCAACACATAAATAGAAAACAGCACTGGTTTCTTCCTCTTCTACTTTAGTTTTTTCTAATTTCGCAATATTGCTTACTGCCGATATATTGTCTATTAATTACTTCATCCACTTATATCTGTATCTCATTATTTATCATTACCGCAACTGTACCGATTGAGCTGATGTTGCTTGCCAAATGAATTTTTGTGTTAACCATGAACAGGAGGTCCCAATTCAGTTTTAACTATGGGACCTCCTTCTGTATACGAATATCTGTGTAGTATTTTTATGTAATAATAAAAATTGATTGATTGATTGATTGATTGATTCATTGATTGATTGACAGCCTCTAAAGGCCCTCTCTAGGAGCTGACAATGGCAAGTGGTGCATAGTTTCCCCATTGCCTGCTTCTATCATAAAGCAGCACAGTTGTATAAATAAGCTCAACAAAGGAGGGCTCGGATGCCAAGTTTTGCCCTAAAAGTTATGCACAATGTTTTGCAAGATCTGAATCCAGTTGCAAATAATAAATGGCTTAGTGATGTTTCTTTGAAGCATGACTGAGTGTCCTGCCACCCATATATGCAAGAGTGCAGTTACGGCATCTTATTATATTTTGCAGGCTTTCTTCAGAGACTGATACAATGGACTACCTAAATGATAATGTCAAAGATACAACGTCATTGGGTGTTTCTGAGCACGCTTTACACCTTTTCAGGTACAACTTATGCCCTAAAAATGAATATTTGAAATTTTACATAATTACACTAAACTAATTGCCTTCAAACAATGGTCTGAATACCTCAAGATGGTTGCGAACAATGCACCACTGGCCTCCTTTGTCTAAGGTGTACCATTCTATACTTTGTTTGGTTCTAGTTACATGAAACATATAGTATATAGAAAGAATTGTGGCAACAAAGTATGCAGCTTCAAGAAGGTCAAGATATCAAACCATAAGGATGTTTAAAGTCACATTAACAAAATATCAGAACAAATCCATTCACATTAGACATTATGTCCATCCTGATTGAATCACCATATAGGCAAATAGGTGGTTCCTGCAGATAGTAGGCTCAACTTTATGTGAAAAGAAAAAAGAAAACATCAATATGTGCTTGTTGGAAAGTTGGAAAAGCTGCCTGAAGTCTGTCATCATTGCCACTTCTACTACAAGAAAGAAAAAAAAGTTCCGGGGTTTTACAGTGGACTCTCTTTTAGCGGAACATCAAGGAACCAGAGAAATTGGTTCCATTTATCAGGAGTTCCATTTACTGAGAGACAAAGCTTAACACGATTGCATGAATACAAAACCAACCAACCATGAGGATCGTGTTCCGTTTAAGCGATTTCCGTTTATCGAGATTTCACTGTACATGCCAAAACCACTATCCGATTATGAGGCATGCTGCAGTGGAGGACTGTGAATTAGTTTTGACCACCTAGGGTTCTTTAATGTGCACCCAATGCAAAGCGAGAAGTCCATCAATTCTGTTTAAAAAATTTAAACTGCTACCACATCTACTGCAGATTGGACCATGTATGTACAAAAGAGATCAGCAAAACCTACTAACATGCAATGACCCATAAAAATTTAAGCATTATAAGCCAACAATTCAACAACCTCGACAAATTCCATTGCATGATATAAAAAACGGGTAAGTGCAATTTTGAAAAAATCTATCTGTCACACCTAGGATTCAGCATTATTTATTATTTTCCCTTTTTTTTGCATGTGAATATAACTTTTCAGATGAACTTCACCGGCATTTTTCGTCGTACAATTTTTCACCTTAAGCCAATAGTGTTTTTTATATTTGGTTTAATAATTCTCTTCATGCTGAAACATGATGTATAAACTGCAAATCCTGCACTTCAACACTGTATGTAGTTGTATTCAATACATAAAATAAAAAAGTTTTTGAAGAGCAGTGTAGTAAGGGCGCAATTTCATTCTGCTGATAAGTGAGGGTATTTAGTACTGGAACACAATTAGAATTAGACCTTATTCGTAAGATTATGCTACAGAGCTCCAACAAACGATGAAAAAAAAAACACTGGGTAGGCACGACCTTGCATTACCACCAGTGAACTTGCTCAGTTCTTCCCCTGAAGTGGCCACACCGTGAAGACTGCAATGACCTAGGCCAGGTCTCCCCACCCCCTCTTCAAACAACCGTTTGAGTCCGCTTTTTGTTTTTGTCACAGCGACAAGCAAATTGAATGAAAATAAGAAGAAAAAAGTACATATCGTTTGGGCGATGGGGGCTGACACATGACCTTGACCTCACCAGACTCCTTGCATCAGAGCGCATGTAGGATCCCAGCTTCCTGCAGATCGCTGTCTAAGCTTTCTGGTAAACTTGCTTTCAGTGACCTCCTTTCAGTTAAAACCGAATTTTGTGAAAAAAAAAAGAAAAGCTGGCTTCTTTTTCATTTATTTTTTGTTTAAACTAAAAAAACAAAACCCTGAATCCTAGTTACACCCAATCCCAGATTATGTTAAAATAAGATAATTATTGGGAACGATTGGAGACATACTTATGCATATATAATTATGGTTTAAAAACATAATAAAAAGCCAAATTTGTCATTTACATGAAACCACAAGCGTAATGAAGGACTTTTTTTTAATAGTTCATGCATGTTTATAAGCTATAAAGATATATTAAGACATGAGGTTTATACCCAGCATCTTTTTCACAGTCCAGTGAAGTAGAAGAAAGGCTATGGTGTCATTTTCCACTTTGTGCTAAACATAATGGATTTTCACATAATGGATGCTTGCTGGCCATAATCGGTGACCTCATGAAAACCAGACATGGCAAGGAAAGCATGGTCAGTGCGGTATGTCAAGCTTTGTCATAGAGAAATAGCAAGACCATAACCAGGCCACAGCGAGGGCTAAGGATAAATATGCTTTTCAGTTGGAACTCCTAAATGCATCTTTCTGCATTTTCTTAATGTAATGCTGGAATGGTTTTGGACCAGCATCTTCAAGTCGAGAAGCAGAACAATGCAGCCCATACACAGCTGTGATGTCCCAAGAAAACAAGCCTGACAATGCGCACAGTGTAAGGGTACTACATTTTGGAAGTGAAGCTTCCTTTGTCTCTTACTCCCCTCTTTGAAGTGCACTGGCTTGCTGAGTATACAGTTTGGGCCAGTGAGTGTGTGCCACTGAATAATATGTGCCCAAATAAATAATTTGGGCCACTGGGCACATACCACTGGGTATGTGCTATTGCATATGTGCCCAAATAGTAGACAAGCAGAAGAGCAGGCGAGAAGTAAAATGCACACCTTAAAGAAGTGCTTGGATTTAAAGTGGATGGAAGCATCAACCGGTCAGCAGTCAAGATAAGCAATAGACGTTTGGAGTATTGGTAAAAATAAAGCAGGGAAGAGACTGATACAACCAGATCCATTACAGGAATATATAGCGGTACAAGATAGACATAGAAGTTTTGAGGAAGAGAAAAAATGATTAAGGATATGTATACAAAAAAAAAAAAATGCTAGAATGAAAAGCATGTATAGCATACCTGATTAACTTAAGCAGGCTAGGTGACTATTCGTCACCGCCTCGTTTCAAAGGGGTTGCCAATAAATCATTATTAAAGAAGTCGGTTTCAGAATATTGAAGGAGTTTGGTGCAGAGAAGTGAAGAATAAGGACTACAGAAGGCTACAGAATCAGGTGGGCATGCAGAAAGGAAAGTGAATTGAACAAAAAAGGCACTAAAAAGTGCAATAAGCGACGAGCGTTGAACTACACAGAAGGGAAGAAGTTGGCAACAGAAAATTGAATAAGTAAGCAGCAGAGGAGTGAAGAAGTGTAGAGAAAAGTAAAGTGAACAAAACGAGAGCAGAGCATGCATCCAGCAAAATGCATTGAGCAAAATGCATTGAGCTACAGGGAAGTGAAAAAGAAGGAGAGTAAAATTCCATTCCATTTGAGTCACTTTGTACAAATGTTTCAGTCATTAGCGTTACGTCTGCAAACATTTGCTTTCAACATTTGCACAAACATCAAAGAAAACTTCACTTAACACTGACTCTCTCATAAGCATGGGATCTGGCGATTACCCTTGCTTTCGAGAGCTCCAATGCCATCTTCAAGGTCAAGCAGCTGTGACGGAAGGAACTGTGACGGGGCGTCACCGGCTGGCTGCGGTGTGGTGGCTGTTGTAGCTGGAGGGTTGGCCAGGAGCTCGGGCTTGGTAAGCAGCGAGCCACCAAAGGAGAGGCTCTTCTGAGGACTAGGCGGCAGGTGGCCAAACGCTGTCTGCCACTGTTGGGCAAAGCTGTCCTCGGGTGCTCCTGCTTCAAAAGCGGCTGGGTAGACCGACTCAGATGAGGCAAGGATCTCGGACAGCAAGGTCATGTCATCCTTCTCCAAGTCACTGATCTCGGGGTTGTGAGTCAGCAGGTCTTCTCGCCCTGTGTGCACACACCACTTCCCCATTCGATTTCGCACCCCTACTGAATCACAATACCAACAATGAATTGCTGCAGTACACCTTTGGCAACATAAATGCAATAAATCTTTTGTACCCAAGGCATCAATGTTTTTTTGTTTTTGTTTTTTTTTTATCTGAGAAGGGGCACAATGTATTGAACTAAATTTTGGGGTTTTACATGCCAAAACCACAGTTTGATTTTGAGCCAAGCCCCCTAATGGGGGACTCTGGATTAATTCTGACCACCAGGGGATATTAACCGTGCCCCCAATGCACGAGACACAGGTGTTTTCACATTTTGCCCCCATCGAAATGTGGTTGCCGCGGCTGGAATTTGATCCCACGACCTCATGCTTCACAGCACAACACCACAGCCACTAAGCCACTGTGAGAGGTAAGGGACACAATGATGTCCTATGTAATGTTGAGTGTTATCAGACATGTAACACATGAACTACTTGTAATGACACTTGTGATTCCACAGTGACTGCACTTGACAGTACACTGGCCTGCTGGCACTTGAGCATGAAAGATTAAGTGTAGAAACTGCTTAGACAAATGCAGTAGTTTACTGCTCACATTATTCATTTTCTCACCAAGTCAGCAGAACAGGCTGAAATTTTGTACATTATGCATTGCAATAGGCTGCAGACAGTTTTTTAGAAGGCTGCACAGCCAGTGCAAAAACAATCTGAAGTATGAAAAGGCCAGTGGCAATTAATGTGGCTAGTGATAACTAGTAGAAACAATTGGAAATGACAAGTTCTGGCATTACTTTGCAACCCTTGTAGGGACACTCAAACACTTCTTGAACATGGTAAAAAAAATTTTTATGATGCGTAACCAATGTCACCAGGAACATGCAAGCCAAACATTATTTTGGTGCATGCAGTAGCAGACCTATAATCTTGCGTAGTAGAGCACTTGCTTTGCGGCTTTCCAAATCCCCACATTTTTCTACCTTAGGCAACGTCAGCAATGACCTTATATGAAGCCCAACAGATGCCAGCATTTGGGCACACACATGCACGCCCTTCTAGTGAAATTTTTAGGAAGCGGCAGTTGTTAATGTGGCCGACCCATCCTGTCATTGCTCGAACGTCAAATACCAGTCTCAAAGGGTTACCATAAGTGCATTGTAGGAAGAAGCAAGAAAGGAGCAATAGGCAAGACACTGCTGCTCCAGCTTAGAGGAAACAGTGTGTTGAGGGGGAAAAGTAAATACTGGGCTCATTATATCTTCCTTCCTATTGGGTGCTTTTTAAACTCAACAGTGTTCGAAATTGATCCCCAAGTACTGCACATTCCGCCCACTTGTGCAGTTTTGTTTTGCTGTGCAGCTCATAAATTATTGTAATGGCACAAACATTAAATTTAAGACATCTGAAAACAAAATGATATGCAACCATGCCTTTCCATGGTAGTATTGAAATGACATAAAAAATTCTCCAACCTTAGGTTATGGTCACCATCACCAGCTATATACTGCAAAGATTTTATTTGTGAGCTTAAATACAATACAACCTCATTAAACTGACTCCAGATAGAGTAAATTCCTCACTATAAGAAAGAATGGTAATAAGCTATAATAATAATAACTATAATAAGAAACCCTAAATGACCTTCTCTATGAATACATGCCTACTTGCAGCATCACCAGGCATTCAAATCCCAGCTGTATGTGTAAGTTATTAAGGCACCACCCACTAATTTTGTGGCGAACATCTGGCAAAACTTTACGCTATCTATCACAACATCCTATTGTTCCCACACATAGTTGCAGTTTTAATTAAGGCTTTATTGAAGCACTAACATAAATGATGAGGGCACAAAAGTTCCTCCTCACAGTTTCACTGTCTTTTCATGGGCTAATAAACAGTTCTGTGAGTGTCTAAAACAATCTTGTTGGTTTAACAAGTGTTCACAGCAACTATCCTTAAAGTGAAACTCCTGCTATTCTGAATTTGCCTGGTCTCAATTAGTTTACTCTGATAGAGTTCTAGTGCCTTTCAAGCTCTTGGCTCAAACTTAAATTTCGTATTAATTCACAAGCACTAACTTTCACAAAATAGAAGAGCTAGATATGTACTACCGTGGTTATGTGCGAATTCTTTGAAAGGCCAATTTTGTACGAACTGTAGCCCTAGTGAGAATTCCAACATTTTTATTGGCCAAATAAATCTTTCATTTGATCTATGAGATATTTATTAGACTGATAATAGGAGTTTATATTAGGCTCATGCACAACAATTACTTTTCTTTGAGTTCAATATAAATTTGAATTGGGCGTATATTAGCTTTTGGATAATTTCTATTAGTATTAGTTTCTATTATTAGTATTTGCTGATAGACAAATAAAAGTATGCATTAGGTCCACCATCAATTAGGACTATTACAGATATAGCTTTCTGAAGGACACATTTCTTTGCTGTAAATTCAGGCAGAAAACTTAATTTTATTTTAACGTTAACAGAATTTTAAAAATTTGCTTATGGCGTACAGCACAAATCTACTTATTCAGTTGTATTACTCAAGGAGGCAGACGTTACTTACAACAAAAATTTTTAAATGCACATTTGCCTAATTAACAAAATCTCCCTCATCAACTTTTAAAAAAAAATTAAATTATGGGGTTTTAGAGAGGGGGGGAGAGAGTTAACCAGAACAGAGTTTCCGGTTTGCTACCCTGCATGGGGGTGGGGGATATAGGGATTGGAAAGAGGGCAGAGAGAGAGAGAGAGAGAACAACCCAGGAACAGGAACAAGTAAAAGGAAAGGTGTTCCAATCACAGGCATTCACACGTGACGGTCAATCTCAAGAAGCACAGTAATGCTTGCACGGACTTCTGATGCGATGTTAAGTCGCATTGATGTTGTAGAATTCTTTCTTCCAACAGAGGCTGGTCATCCAACTGGTTCAGCACGACGGAAAGCGATTGTCTCTGCACACTGAACTGCGGGCACTGACAAAGAACATGCCGAATCGTTTCCGCATCGCCGCAGTCACCACATGCTGCAGTGTCAGCCATCAATATGTGGAATGCGTAGGCAATGGTGAACACAACGCCCAACCATAGTCTACACAAAAGGGTCGCGTCTCTTCGGGGAAGTCTTGGTGGAAGTCGAAGCGATCCAGGGTGTAAATAGGCACGCATAAAATGTGGTTCATTCCACTCTGATGTAGTGCATTGGTGTGCAAGTACGTGGAGCATCCTTGCAGCATCTGTCCGAGACAGCGTGATTGATAGGCGGTTGTCTTCTACATGAGCAGAACGAGTAGTTGGATCGGCATTTCATTGCCAAAGTGACTTGGGTATTGTTCATTGCACAGTGACTCGGTAGCCACTGAAAATTTATTTCATGTCCTTTCTGTGTTATGTGGTGCATGGCCTCTGTGTTTTCGAATACTAACTGTTCATGCAGACCACGCCATAAGGCTGACAGTAAACACTGCAGTGCCAGCTTGGAGTTGCAGAAAATTGACCATTTGTGTGTTGGTTCGTCGTTAATAAAATGTAGTGTAGCTCGAAGCGCTGCTAGTTCTGCTGCCGTCGACGTTGTCAAGTGAGACATTTTCAACTTGATAGTGGTGGCTTCTGCTGGAATGACGACAGCTGCAGTAGAGCTGTTCGGCAGAATGGAGCTGTTAGTGTATCTGTGGGTGTAATTCCAGTACTTTTCATAATAGGAGTAAGGTAAGCTGTTTCCCTATAGAAACTTATTAGGCTAATAGGCTATTAGTTGTCGATAACATTATGTGTTACCAGTTTTAATGCGATCAGAATTCTTAGGGTACTTCACCCACTTTTTGGAACTGTCTGAGGATCTATCTACCTACATCGATGTCTCTGTTTTCCAGCCAACTTGGGTCACTGTATATGTGGCACTGGGTATGCGCTGCTATTCAATGACCCTCTTTGATGCCAACTTGCAGCACTGGGCATGTGCCACTTGGTCTGTGCCACTCTTCAATGAACCTGATGCCAATTCCACTGGCTATATGCCACTAGGTATGTGCCGCTCGTCAATGAATCTCGTTGAGGCCAACTTGGGTCAATGAACATGTGCCGCTGCACATGCGGTGCACTTCAATGACATCAGTTAACTAGTTTTATGCCAACTTTTGTTACTGGGCATGTGACAGTGCTTATGTGCCACTCTTCAATCAACCTCTTTCACCCCAACTTGAGTCAATGGGTTTGTGAAACTAGGTATGTGCCACACTCAATTACCCTCATTGATGGCAATTTGGGCTACTGCGTATTTTTTCAATTGGGTATGTACCACTCTTCAATAAACCTCTTTACAACTTGGGTCACTGGGTATGAGCCCCTGGGTATGTGCCACAAGGTGTCTGCCACTGTTCAATGAACATCCTTTACGTCGAGTTGGGTCACTAGCTAAGGGTAACTGGATATGTACAGTCCTTCAATGTATAGAGTTTCCAACAAAAATTACTAGAGGGAACTCTGGCGCTGCAATAGTTGTCCTACCATGGGAATGATGGGAAGTACATGGATTTGTCTGATCTTCATGCTTGTGGATTCAAGCGTTCTTGTGGCTTTGTATATTACGCTATATAAATCTTATTGTATATTTCGGCGCAATCTATATTCTTCGAAATGCAGAAGACGCCAGGAACGCGTACAATTGCTATTAATTGCGATTGAGCTTGTCCAGGTGGCCAAATCGAAACGCGCCAAGCATCTCAAGGCACTGGCATGCCTGCGATAAATTCATAAGGGCGTTTCATTCGCTTGTCGATACATGCTTCCGTGGCTTAATGGTTTCAATATCAGGCTTCTGTGCTAGAGTCCCTGTGTTCGAATCCTGCCGTCGGGCAATTTTAATGATGTTTATTTAATTATTTGTTGCGCGATATACTGGTGAAAATGACGAGTTTACAAAGTCACAAAGCTGTTTGAAGACAAAAGGACGAAGTTTAGGCAAATCCATGTACTTCCCATAATTCCCATGCTGGGACAACCGCTCGCATTGCAGCTCCCGTAGACACTAGCGCCAGAGTTCCCTCTAGTAATTCTTGTAGGAAACTCTATGCTTCAATGAACCTGTTTGATGGAAACTTGGCTCACTGGGTATGAGCCACTGGGTATGTGCCACTCTTCAACAACATAATAAGAAAATCATTAAGATTTATCCGGTGCTGGGCAGAGTTGAACCCATGTCATATATATTCAGACAGTCTTGTTTGAATATATATTCACACACACTCCATGCGGGGACTTCATTGCAGCGATTCTAGTTGGCACAGCATGCTCGGTAGGGAGCACGAGAGCGCGGGAAAGAATAAAAACAAAAATAAAACAATGTCTTAACTTCATTTCCCATTCTTTTTTTCCAATGCTCGTGGCAGCTAACGGACAGCATTAATACTAGTGTGACGTATTTCCTGTTGAGCAGCCCGGCTGCATACACGCCTCATACATGATGCATTTTGCCGGTTGCATTGACGAGTGCAGACGGATTGCTTCAAGACTAATCACACTAACATTGACACTCATTGTGGCACGGGTTCTGCTGCAATGTTTTTATATTGGAATTTTCACTAAGGAGGCCCCTTTCAGAAATGCAAAGAACAGGTCCTTGCAATTACTAATTCATTGTAGTACACGATGAAGCATACTGTAAACTGAATTATATTAATGAGTAATGCACTTGCTAACATCCTACGTACTAGCTAGGCTTTTCACTGATTGTTCCTAAATTTTGGTGACAGTATTACCGAATAGGGACATGAAAACTCTGGTTTAAGAAGTAGGCTTAGGTGTTAGCTGAACACAATGAAATGTTTGGTCGATATTTACGCTGTCATGTTTTGTCATAACAGTCAGAAACCAATTATTTCACTTAGTTTTTTCTTAATGCCAACCAATTCATAAATGTAATGACGGGTAATCTAGCTGTGTGTTCTAGATCTAAAAAAATCTTGTTCTTACATAGATGAGTGACACTACCGTGCCATATCTGTACTGCTACTATGCTAAAACACATTTAAAATTTATAAAATTTCTAAGAACACAAAGCACGCTCTCCTTTCCAAGCCTTCTCATAAATTGAGTCACCATGATCACCAATATAAAGTGTCCATTTTGTCACACTTATTTTTTTACTTATTCATTCCCATTACCTAAAATGACTGGAACTGTCTGCCCAGTGCAGGCATCAGTTGTAACTGATGCCTCTTGTTTCAAATCTGCTGCCGAAGAAAGCTCCTCTAGTAACCACATATGTTGTTGCTCTTTGAATTTCTTATATTTTACATACAAACCCATTCCTTTTTGTAATGACTTCAGACCCTTGAAGTATCTGAATAAATAAATAAAGAAATAAGTATCTCCCACCTCCTCTTTATCCCACCATAAATTGTGTTTAGCCCTTTAACCAATCTCAAGCAGTAGTCCTCATGGGAGGTTGTGCCAATATCGCCACTGACAAGTCACACTCGTTCTGCCCAATGTTGTGCTGCTCCCACTGCCAAAGAAGTTACAGTCGGCATTGAGGGAAAGCTGCATTCAAAAGCAGCTTTTCCTTTTTGTTTAAATTTTTGTGGTAATTCTAACCAGAAACCAATCAATTAATACATTTTCAAAATCAGGGACATAGAAAAAATTGACAATATGGAAAGACCCAGGAAATTTGGAACGTATTTACAGAATTAATTTGAGGGTTTAAGGGACCCTGAAATGATTTTGATGATATTGTACAAATATACTGAATCGTTAAGGTAGGTCCTTCTGATCATTAAGTGACACATTTAAGCACTCCGTGCAAAGGATATAATTTATTATAAGGTTTGGAAAATGGGCATTGTTACCGTTTGCAGCGGCACCGCTCCCTTGAGTTTTCAGCCACTTTGTTACAATCTACACAGCTGGCGTGCGTGACGTCAGGTGGGAGAGTTATCTGATTGGCTACCCAGGTTGCGTCATCGATACTTTTTTCAACTTTATGGTGAACAAATGTTGTTTGTGGTAGTTACATTGGTTAATTTTTTTTCTATAAAAGAAGAAAGAGAATACACAACGACAATTTATCGCCACACTCAAACACTTCTGGCACAGAGGAAGTGTTGGCTTGTGTTACAATGTGATCCGTGTTGACACAAGCTACACGGTCAGTGTTGGTTTCAAGGTTTCTTTGTGCGAGGACCATGAATTGCCCTTGTTGCATTGTGGACTGCAAACCTATTGATTGGCGACATGCCAATCTGTATGTACTAGACCAAGTACAGAGTGCAGAGCAGACCTACTGCGAAGATTAGATTGGCATAAAAGATGAGATAACATAAAACAATATACAACAAAACTATAACTACAGTATGCTAGTGTTCTTTAGTCACTCAAGTTGGCATTTCATTAAGTGAATTATTATGCCAATTGATGATGCATGTTAGTATCTTGCCAATTTAAGCATCAATAAAAAAACATAGGCAAAAGGCATATGACATGCAAGTCAACAGTGACGTGTCATTAAGTGTGTTTCTAGGCTATAGTTAAGGACTGCAGGAGCGAGGACAGGAGTGAAATTTGCACATTTCAGCTGGGGGTCATCAGCGATGAGGCAGTGATTGGCAGTGCGGATGGCATGTCACAAGCTGTCTTGCCCCAGAATGCGATGTTGCCTTCGCACAAGAACAAGCAGCTCATTCGCATATCCGCTCCTTCTTTTTTTTCTTCTTGCCACCCTATTCATGCTCTTTGGTATGTAAGTACGCAGCATGATCTCGACATGCCAGGATGACAATTTTTTGCGGTCCTCCAATTTCCCTGCTTGATAGCGATTAACGGCATGTCGACTCCCACCCACCCGTTCTTTAAGCCCAGATGTTCTTCAACATTTCGATATCAATTTAAGAGCCCCACTTGCTCCTTTTTAAGCGTTACACGAGACTGCCCCCCCTAGAATCTAGCTTTTTTTGCATTCTTTATACTGCCCTCCTACCACTATGAATGCAACGCAGCAGTCATTGCCATAGTGCAAAGCTTCTTACACATAATGAATAGTCAGCATCCAGATCGTACTGTTAACACATACTGATAAGGATGGCGCATCCATGTTTGACCAGAAAAACCAAAGGAAATGAACAAACCACTTTTGTTTGTCCTGTCCCACAGTCTGTTACTCTATTTCGTTATGCGTACC
Organism: Dermacentor andersoni; assembly: GCF_023375885.2. Taxonomy (NCBI): domain Eukaryota; kingdom Metazoa; phylum Arthropoda; class Arachnida; order Ixodida; family Ixodidae; genus Dermacentor; species Dermacentor andersoni. Next base: position 31,386,408 of record NC_092814.1, on the reverse strand, counting down.
AACTAGTACACACTAGCACTTCTTTCAACAATACAGTAGAACTTAGTTCAACCCTTGTTAATTTGGAAAATCAGATAATTCGAACTAATCCTCTGGTACCGGCAGGCATATGCATTATTTAATGCAATTAAATTCTCGTTAATTCGGACCTATTTGGCCAGACATCATTTAATTCAGACAACTCTTGGATCTCGGCGACCATGCTGCACCGCAAATGTGCAATGCAAAATAGCAAACATGGCGTTAGCGTCCAACCGAAATGAAGCGGCGGAGTCCGCACAGCCATCATCAAACGGAAATCATACGTGAATGTCGGCAACGCCGGAACACTTCTTTCTATTTGTGCCTATAAAGCCCTTATTCTTGCGTTAACTCTCGCACGTAAGACTGCGTCGCCTGTATGCATTTATAACTGTGTAGTCGCCATCCATGATGGCGTCGATAGCAGCCGCGGTTTCGTTCGCAACAGTTGCGGCAAACAGTAGTTTTGTTTTGACTTCTAGCACGTGTCGGCCGCGCACCTTCGCAACCGTGTAGTCACCATTCACGATCACATCAATAGTGGCTGCAGTTTCGTCCGCAGCAATTGCAGCAAACAGTTGCTTCATTTTGAGTCAGTGTAAAGCTGTCGAGGATGAAGAGCACCAGCTACATCGCAATGGATGGACAATCTGCTGGCAACCGGCTCACGGGTGAAAGAACAATCGGGATGTGCGCGCAGTAGTGCAAAACAAGTAAGAGATAAAGATGCATGCCTGCGGCTGCGCTGCGAAGGAGGTCGCGAGGCCTTCACCGCAGCGTGCGCTAATCAGTCACGAGATGACGATAACTGCAGCTTCTGCACTGCTTTTGTACGAAATAGAAACAGGATTTGCTGATTCATTCAGTAAACAAAAGCGTGTTGACTAAGTAAGCATTTGTTTATTTTCTTGGTACCCTCAATAATTCGACATTCGTTTAATTCGGACATTTTTCTTGGTCTCATGAAATGCAAATTAACAAAGTTTTACAGTATACACTACTTTTACGTAATTTTTGCCTGTTCCCGACGGCGTTTGTGTTATGTGTCCGATTCACCTAGAGCTTGAAAAAAATTTTAGTTCCCCATGCCTCACTCACTTGTGCATATTGCAATGGTAGGCTAGTTGGTGCATAACTCAATATTTATGGTGCGAAGGCCATTGGAAAAAAGAAGAAATGGACACTCTTTCTTTCTTCCACTTAGCGATTGCACCACAAATATTGACTGCTCACAATGGCATTATACCCCAGTCTCCGGCTCTCTCAGAACACAATGCAGTCTATCTTTGCAGACCAAAGGTTAAGTAGGTTAAAGCAGACAGCGTGTGATGGCAAAATGGTACGGGAACTGAAGGCAGTGTCACCACCAGTTTATAGCTTTTGCATCTTTTTTGGCTTACCAACCCTCTTCTCAAGGTAAGAGTGGCTTTTTTATTTTTGGCACTGCAGAGGGTACTATACTGATACAGCACCAATTATTTCCCCTTTTGTGTAGCCTTAAGAGTTTGCTAGGAGCACTTCAGCTCATTTTCAGAAAAAACTGCACATATGTCATGACAGCAATAGATTGCTTAGTTAATCTTGGCCTTTAGCACTTACTGGTGGGGCCATCCATGTTTTTTTTATAGAGTTGCACAATTGGCAGACAGTCGGGTGCCATGCAGCTAGCAGAAAAGAAAGAGTGGAAGGAAGGAAAATGAGGCTAGCAAGCAGTGCAGCCCAAGTGCTCACAGAGAGGCAACTTGCCAGCGTCGCGCAGTGCATCTGAGGCAAAGTGGGGCCGTTCCTCTGACGTGGACTCGTCCAGGCTCAGCAGGGGCACATCATCCAGGCTGCTCTGGGACTTGGTGTCAGCGTCCAACCGTGGGCCTTCCTTGCTGTCTACCCCACCTGGGCCTGCCACACCATCACGTCGAGGAGGTTTCTCTTTCTTCTTGCGCTTTTTGTCCTTGGCTCGTGCGTCCCGCTTGCCTTCGTCATCGTGGTACTCCGACTCGAAGAACAACATCCTGTGGCATGTGCTCACCATGAATGTTTGTCCAGCAAGCAAAGAGGGAAACTGCATTGAATTCTTTACCAAAATATTTTAATCAGGACACTTGTGCTGGGACATTAAACAGTAAACATCAGCTGAGCTTACTTTTGCAGCTTCATTAAAAATAACAATGCAAAGTGATCTAGCAATGATACTACCCTTAGCAGTCAAATGTGCTTATTAAGGATTGTGTCTATTCGCTTCATAGAGTCGTGATGTTATCACTGACTAGACACTAGGTGCCCAGGCATTAAAAGTGCATGCTTCAAGTGCCATAAACTAGGCACCAAATATCTCATTTCAGGTTCAAACAGCACAAAACAGGCACCTCATTTTTTTAACAATACTGTTAATTTTTTCCACGAAGCAGCAGCAGACACCCCAGCAGGAGAACAAGACCTGTGAGCTTCAAAAAACAGGGAGCTCAAGACATAGATGTCCCCAAGTCATCCTGCTATATGCAGGACACATGAACAAAGGCAGTGCTTGCCTATATTATAACACAGCTGAACACCTTGACCATAAGTATTCTTCATTATAGAGGTCTCTTTGTTATATAGAGATTATACCTCCCATGGCCTAATAAAGTACAAAAAGTGCACTGAATAACTTCAGTTGGAGTAGTCTCTGTAGACATTCACTAAAGAAAATGTGATTTTCCTTTGCACACTTCACTTTATGGAGTAATCCTCTGCTGACCTGATGTCAACGCATGTGGGTGGCATGCATGCATGTTGGCAGTGACATAGAGAAAGCTACCGAGAATGAATGCTGCTATTGCAAAGCTTTAAAAACAATATCATAATGTAGCAGCACAAGTATCATCATGACTCATATCATTGCTAACATATTGCACGTGCAAAGTTGTGAAAGCAGTCTGTCAGGCCTACAGGTGAAGTGTAATGTGCTCAAGTTACCATACCACTCTGTAGAGAATGGTTATAAAGGTGTTTTCATGCATGTTCATCATAAAACACTAAGGTGCTAAGAGACACATACAGCTTATTTCGTTCAACAAGAAAAGTCATTAAAAAAGTACCTTTTGTAGGTCATAAACTGCACATAAAAGATAACAAACTTGCTGGGCCACATTTGCCCTGTAATTATACTGGCCAATCCACCATAAGGGTGTTTGATGTAAAGAAATTAAGGTGTATTAGCAGGCAATCCAAGCAAAACAGCGTGTCTAGCCAGGTGATGATGTTGAACACAATACAGTGGGACCCACAATATGTTTGCAGATACTAGTCAATAGCCGAGGATGCCCTTATCTGCAGATGAGGGGAAAGTAAGAGTTAAAATAAAAAACACTAGTACAGTTGTCCCAATGTAATGTACCAATGATTGTATGAATGTATCAATGATCAACAGCATCAATGATTTTAGATCATAGTATGAACAACAGTTCAATAATGAAATCAGAATATGGCAGCATAGAAAAGGGAAACTTGCTGTGCATGCTATGTAATGCCAAGTGCTCATTAAAAAGAAATCTTAAAATCAGCTTTCCAATATAAGCCACCAACTTTACAACCAAAGTAGAGGGTCAGCGAGGTAAGTCCAGAAGAGCTTCAAGTTTGTTAATGCCACAATACTGCCATAATAGTCCATCATGCTTCATCTGGTGTAATTTGTTGCTCAACAAGGAACAGCCCAGCAATGAGCAAGTTCTCATTTTAGTTATTTATTTGTAAATACTGCAGTGCATTAAGCACTATAGCAGGAGCTGGTTAACATAGGGAAATATAAACAGCAAAATACAATGCAGCAATAAGGATGATGTGCTAAGACCACACATCTTGGATGGTGGATACAAAAATTTGGGATGGGCATGAGTGAATAGCCGCAGGTAAGTAATTCTAGTCTTCTATGGAACAAGGGAAAAGGCTAATTTAAACTTAGTGCATGCGAAGTAGGGCATCACATTCAAGTTGCGATGTCTTGCTGATGACTTCGGCACGGGGTTAGTATAGCTTTAGGGTAGAGGCTTGGGCGAGTTGGTCGTGGCTGTTTTTTGAAAGTTGTTTTTTGAAAGTCCAACCAAAGAGTTGATTCTATGCAAGAAATGTAATGATGCTATGCAGCAATAGAGCAATGTCAAATTCAAGTAATGAAGTGCAGAAGAGGGTAAAAAGTCACATCATAATGATGACATATAAATCTTAGCTTTTTTCAGAGTTGCTTCTAATCTGTTAATCTCACACTGCTTATAAGGGTTCCAAACGACAGACGCATAGTCAACAACAGGGTGGATTAGCGATTTATATAACAGGAGCTTAGTATCTTTTGGACAGCTGGATAGTGTACGATGTAGGTAATGCAATTGTGCTTTGTTACATATGTAATCAATGTGTTTAGACCATGACATGTTATGTGTAAAAATTACACCGAGATACTCCAACCACAGCACGATTATTGAAGGAGTAATGAAAAAGAGAAGATTTCTTACAGAAGGACATAATGACGGTTTTATCAAAATTAATGTTAGCTTGCCAGGTGTTGCACCAACTGCAAAACCTAGCAAATGACTCCTGGTGGCAATAATGATCATTAGGACAGTTAATCACTTCATATAAAACAGCTATCGGCATAAAGACAAATGTTAGAAGAGAAGTTAACAGGCAAATCATTTATGTAGATTAAGAAAAGCAGTGGCCCAAGAACGGAGCCTTGTGGCACTACATATGTCACATCAATAGCAGTAGAATCAGCCAAACCGTAAGAGACAAAGTGGGGGCAAAGTGAAAAAAAAAAAAAAAAAGCTTGAAATCTTGTTAACTGGCTGAGGATTATTTAGTACAGCGATCAGCTCAGCAAGGAGTTTAGAATGTAATGCTGTGTCAAATGCTTTTGAGAAATCTAGAAACATAGCATCAACCTGGTTGTCAACATCAAGATTAACAAAATTTCATGCATAAACTCAAGTAACTGTGTTGTCGTACTAAAACCATGCCTAAACCTATGCTATATGGTAGATTATGTGATTCCAGAAAAAGCATGATGTGTTTATGAATATGTTCCCAAGATTTTGCATGACTGTGATGTCAATGAAATCGGTCTGTAGTTCGACAAAGACTGCTTGTCAACGCATTTATAAAGAGGAAGCACCTTAGCTAACTTCCATGAGGAAGGAATAGTGGCAGATAATAAAGATTTGTTGAATATGACCACCAGATATCTTGATGACCACAAGGAATAGCGAACCAAGAATGCATTGTGTATCCCATAAGGACCGGTACATTTCATGGTATCCAAGTTTAATGTAAGGTTAACAATACCTTCATTGTTTATGTCAATGTCACTTGCTTCATAACAAACTATATTAGTGAGAGAAGGAATGAAGTTGTTATCAGGAACAAGTACAGATTGAAAATACTTTTTGAAAGCATCTGATATTACTGATGGATCACTGATGACATCATTATCAATTTTGAATGAAGTGGGTGAAGCATCGAAAATAGAAGACCAATATTTACTAGGATTAGTTCATAACAGACTAGGCAATTGAACGTGGAAAAAGAAATCTCTGGCCATTTGCAGCTTGAAATTAAGTTCATTCTTTGCTTTGCGAAATCTGCCCAGAGCTATGCGATCGTAGGTTCGTTTAGAACGGCTAAGTCTGCAGACACGACGAGATAAATGCAAGATATCACGAGTGATCCAAGGAAGGTTAGCAATACTTTTCTTCGTTTTAATGGGCACAAATCATTGTATACATGTCGACATTTTGTCGACAATCAGCCAGCAAATAGTTCAACAGAACTTTAGGTTGATTAGACCGAATAACAAAATAAAACAAATAATTCAACAAAACAAAGTTTACAACATTTTGCAAAAGTATAGACCTTTTACAGTGATTAGTTCACGGAATGCAAAGGAGATGGCCATTCGACGCCTCCAAGTGCAACCGAATGCCTGGATCACCACAAAAAGGGAATGGGCTTGTGCTAGCTCAACTGCATATAATAACATATCCCACATATGAAGCAAACTGTCTTGGTACACCTGAAAAAGTATCCTCCGATACTATGCAATATCAGCGTATCCTGCAGTATTAATAAGGGCAAGTGCGACTTCGCATACTGCGTGGGCAATCACCTTTAGAAAATAAATTATTGACTGTCATAGATGAATGGGAGTATCTTCACAAATTAGGCTACTGAGCTATGAAAAAGAAAGATTTAGCTCCTATATGAACAAGGGTTCTGAGTTGGGTCACAGAAGGGTGGTTTTCCGGGCTAGTTGGTTTATGTGCAGTTGACTGATTTTTTTAACAGTACCACGCGAATGGTGACTGGCTGGCCGGTCAGTGCTTTCTAACAGCGTGAAGCAGATCAGCAAGAGTAATGCATGCACACCAACTTCACTGGAAGCAGTTATCTCCGATAAGCCGGGGAGCTTGCACTGAGTTAATTGTGCCAGGGGCTGTGTCGTGCTGGTGGAGAGAGCCTAGCAGACGAAACTTGCGGTTCCAGTGCATTTGGTGCACATGCAGTACTCTTGCTGATCTCGTTGCTTCGTGCTACTAGAAGGTGCTGACCGGACGGCTAGTCGACACTTGTGCGGTACTGTTAAAGAATCGGTCGACTGTACATTATGACAAAATAGTGCAGATGACGAGACGCATCCTGTTGGTTTTTCACCCGTCTCGTTGTCTGTGCTGTCTCACCATAATTTCCAATGTGAATGTGATATGAACAGGCAACTACAAGCACGAGTGAGCAAGGAACATTTGAGAGCCCTTTTATACATTTTTGATGCAACTCCACAGTCTTGCTTCTGAACAAAGATTTCATGTCTGGTAATGTGCATTTTAACAACAGGTAGAGGTGACCAGTCAGGGCTTGTACACTCTTAAACAAAATTACACCTTTTGGGTCGTATCTTGCTACACAACAATCATCGTCATCTGTCTTGTGCACATTTCCTTTTTTAATGCTGCGAGCCCAGTACTTCCAAGTCAGGAACGGCATGCACGTTATCAGCTTGACAGAAAATTCTCGACAGGAAAGTAGCGAGCGCAGTGTTTTCAAGAAAGGAAACGCAAGCAAGACAGATGACGATTATTGTTGTGTGGCAAATATACACCCTAAAGGGTGCACATTTGTTTAAGAGTGTATGTAGACGTAATTGCAGTGGATCGCACATGCAATCATGATGATAAACCAAGGACATCCCCCGTGTAAACACATGTTCCGATGTTGTGGCAAGAACAAGGATTAAAAGCAAATTTTGTTAACTGCAAATTCTGTTCTGAGCTGAGTACATAAAGCATAACCAAATGTCCTTAACCGACTACTGTTTAGTTGAAGTGCAGTACACCAAGGCACTTTGGGCGAAAATTTTAATTACTTCTTATCCCAATGACTAACCCAGTGACCTATAATCAAAATGACAATAGCATAGCTAAGTGGGCAGAACTTCATGTGTAAATAGATCTGACAGTTGTCGCTGCTTATGCATCTCTGGAGACTGTCTTTTGCATTTTCAGATTAACCAATGGTTGCAAGAGGAAGTAAAACAACAGATACATTCTGAATGGCACTGAAAGCAATGTTATTGACAATCTGCTGGCACATAACGAGTGTCACAACGGATCCCATAGAACTGAGACGGTAAAAGCTATCTGCTGTTATGTGAAATATACATACAGAATAAAAAGAATATGCACAATTGGGTAAATTGCTTCATCGGAGGATGGACATGCACCGACTTGACTCGCCGACATCAGGCTAAAATAAGGCCTTCTATCAATTATCACAGGCATTAATGTTCTTTCTGCACTTTTGGTTGAGAGCTTAGCATCACTGGCAAATAACTCAGAAAGCAAAAACAGCATTTTTCTGCATTTACTCAGCACATCGTCTGTAATCGCAAAGAGAAAGCCAGAAGGTGTGGTCACATGTTCAGATTTCAGCGCCTATGCAGCAGCACTGTGACAGGTCTATAGAACATTAAGTACCTGCAAAGCATTACTGCTGAGAAGGCATATCAAATGACCGAACCACCATCCATATGCAGAGAGAAGAAAAATCAAATGAAAGTGAATGCATAGGGTTAAATCATCAGGGGACTGTTCTGAAGACCTGGATAGATTAGAGGATTGTTTGAATGTAATACATGCTCAAGCAGGGCTTGGCTTCAGTGCACAAGGCCTGGGAGACTTAAGCATGGGGCCATAATCTCTAGAGATCACTTTTGGGAATACTTTCGTTTTTGCATAACATAGCACCTAGTGCGACACTTAACTAGAGCAATAGACACCCTGTCGTTGCACTTGAGAGCAAGAAGACAAAAATAACACTAATCAGAGGAGTGTCAGTACCTTCAACAAACATACCTGCACTGGCTTAGTCAATCACTACACATAGAATGTGATATTCTCAAAAGAGGCTGAATGAGAACAAGGCCTCTTGCTTTGTGAGAATGCACTAAACCATTAGCCTTATGGCTTCATCACTCCCAGCTGCTCACTACCCAGCTGGTCAACTGCTACGTATTGGGGCACAGTCTCAACAAAGACGGATAAAAAATACTGTGCCACCAAGAATGGCCACAAATACAACATCAAGCAGGAGATGGCCCACTAGCAGCAGGCCTAGCACAGGCTTGAGGCACTGGTGGTTACTGATAGAAGCTATTTCAACTGCCTTACATATTTCCTTGTTTTGTATTTTCTGCATTTTCCATAACACCCCAATTTTTTATGGATTTTGTCTCAAAGACCCTGCATAACGGTTGACTAAAAATCATACCGTATTAGCACAAACACAGCAGAAAGTACCTAGCATTATATTTGGAACCATGTTATAAAATGAGACCACTCAATATTGGGCTCCAAAATATGGCAACCTGAACCACACAATGACTTAGCTGTATGGCAAATATTGTAAACTCTGTGAGTTAGGGTGATCACAGATGCACATGAGTAAACAGGTGATGCAGGCCTGCAAGGAAGTGACACTGACACTTGGCACAAGGTGAAAGGGGGTGAAGGGGGACTTAGGTTCAACAGCCAAATCTGCTACCATGTGCAACTGCAAAAACATAGCTAAGCTGTTTAGGTTCACAAGTGAACGAATATGCATCTAGTTTATCCATTATCCATGGCAGGACTAGTGTGCCACCTTGAGGTGGAACACTAGTCCTGCCATGGATAATGTGTTACCATGATGCATGCCAACGTGGGTGGTCCCATTGCACAGAACATTTGCTATACTGAATGGCACATAAGGCTATGGAAGAATACCCTATTCTAAACTAGTGGCTACTGTTGTGTTACAGATTGTTAGGTTCACAATATAATTATGGCATTCTTTGTCAGTTTCCAAAAGTACCTCCTCTTGTATTTTCATTGTTGTGTTGTATTTGTGCTGATACAGTATTTTCACATGAAGAACCGTTAAGCACTTGTGCTGCCTATGTATGTGGCAGTGTATAGACGCCCATGTCCCAATAATACTGCAGATCTTGAACGAAAATTCCGCATAAGTTCCGTGAGGGCAACTGCTTCTGACCATGTTTTTTTTTTCTTTGATTTTTGACAAATTTAAGAAAAGCACAAAACATATTTCAACTGTCAGCCTTAGTATTGTAGACTGCATGATAGGATTTGATATGACTGCTCTAAAAATTGTCGCTGCTAATGCATATAAAGCAGGAAGAGTTCTTACTTATGGTTTTCTGTGCCTGATTCTGTAGTTTTAGAATATCTGCAATTATAAAGTAAAGGTCTCAAGAACAAAGTAAGTGGGAACACCAATACCAATTTCTTAAAGAACACTGTTAGACATCTTTAAAACATATTTGTGTATCCTGCAAGTAAAGCTGACACTTAATGTTGCAATATTTTGGACATTTATAGCCAACCCTTAAATAGAATGCAGTTGAACACACTTGCAATGAACACAATGATTTCTCATAAGGCAGCAAGTATATCTGAGACTTCTTTATACCCAAACTTACCATGAAAAACAGATCTCGAAATCAAGGACAATGCAGCTAGTTGCAATGAACCATTTCTTTATTGAAAAAAAAAACAACTGAAAGCTGCTCACTGCTTGCTTTTGCATTTCAGTGCCTCAGGCAGTCTTTCGCAGATTGTTCAGCATGGTCATGTACTTCTCTGCAAGCCTTCAGCTGTATATGTGTGTAAGTGCTAGAAATCTGAAGGGGAACATGCAAAGCTTATCATAAACACTTCTAGACAAGACAAAACTAGTGAGCTCCTAGCTCTCATGTTAGCCGTATCAAGCAGCTGAATTCGGTGGCCAACTAATGTTGCGGGTAAGTTTTTGGAATAAAGAAGTGTTTGAAAAGTGAATTTGTCAAAACAGTTTTGTCGCTATAGAAGCATACCTAAGGTTTAAAAATGTGCTGTACTTCAAATGTGAAATGTGAAGGTCACATTACTGTGTGTGGCACAAGTGAACCTCGATATAACAAACATGGATATAAAGAATTATCAGATATAACGAAGGTATTTTCGTGTGCAATGTGGCTTCATTACAACAAGGTTTGACTACAATTTCACCGGGCAGCCCAGCACTGAGGCAACAAAAAAGAATTGCTTTTCTCCTTGTCATGCTCATTCTGTACCATCAAACTAAATACCATTGGACACTGAATGTTAAATTCATGTCCAGTAGGTGCTGCGAGTGCTCAACAATTCAAATATGACACTTGGAGCACACAGCTGCTGTGCCTTGTGCCACGGTTAGGCGCTAAGGAAATAAAGCTGGTGTATTGTACTATAATTTGTACTAAACATTGTACTATACAATGAGGGTGAGAGTGTTTGTGATGCATGGTGACCACATTTGGTCCCCCAGTGCTCACAGCTGATGGAAAAAGCACTAGCCACCATGTGGTCCAAGTATCAGGTTTGAATAGCTGAAAACTGTGCACCATACCTGCTGCCCTCAAAACGCAATACAATTTTTCTGCAGTACAATGTGGTGAGCTGGTCTAATGTTTATTTGGATGCACACCTGAACAAGTAATAAGCTGTCAGTCACACACTACAACAAATGTTTTAAAACACTGCTTGCAAAGATAATTAATGATATTCATCGATTACTGTCTGGAATGAAATAAAATAAAGAAACAAATAAATGACAGAAAACTGTGTCTAACTGCCAAAACACAAATTCGAAATGTGTTTGCTGCAACGTTTATGCTTGTTTTTATTTTAAACAGCAAGAAAACCCATCACAATATTGTCACTCTGAAATGGTTACCTTATATTCTCTATACTGCTGGCATCTTTTGCTCATATGGTTACCAAATTAGTTCTATTTATTCAAATAAGGCCGGTAAATATTTGTTTCTACCAATGTTCTCATATCTCACAGAAAATGCAATGTCTATGCCCACAGCTATTTACTCAGCGCAACTTTTCACAAAAGCAGCAGCCACGCTAAAAAAAGAAGAGCCATGGCAAACTAGTACTATGTTGCAATCAATGCTCTCCCATGCTGGCCCTCAGCTTTGACAGATCCCAAGTACTAACATCATGGAGGGGAACAGGTATTATCTTATGTGGCATTGACGGCACATGGACTGAAGGTGCCTGTTATTTTCAAACCCTGAGGCATTTTCCACGACGTTGCAACACATTGGCAGGGGTAGAAGTTGCCAACTGTTGTTCGGACCAACTCTGGGAGCAGCAAATTTGGACCAGCGATTGCCCGTTTTGGAGGAGAATTTTTGCGTTTCAGAGCAGCTTCATAAATCTCAACATGACTGAAACAAAGGTAGATTAAAAAAGGTGCTCTTTTTCTGACTCTGCAGAACAGTGTTATGTTACATACTAGCTGTGCCAAATGTGGCCAAGAAATAAAAAATAAGAGATTGCTTTACGAGAACTGCACTCACTCTATGTTGGCGTGTGTTCATGCTGGTCTTAAGTATTTTCTTCTGCAGAAATAAGTAAACAATATTTAGGTTTAATTAGAAAAAATTATTAACTTAATCAATAATGTGTCAATGCAAATGTTATGATTATGTCAAGAAATTATCGATAACAGCCTTTCGTTACCATGAGAAAATGGTCGTTTTTCATAGGCTCGGAAAAAAATTATTTACCACTGCAAACAATATTCCAGCACACACTGCGGCACAGCATATAGCACATAATGAAATGCTCTTTCCAAAAACATAAGTTGCCAAACAAAAAAATGTATTAGGTAAAACATTAAAATTTCAGAAAGCGCCATTTTTGCTGCTAGTTGATAAAAACAACAATAGAAAAACATGATATCTACAAAAAAATTTATGTCAAAGGAAATTCAGAACATACATTTCAAAGATAAATAACCCAGGAATAGTGTCTGAAAAAATAAATACTCAGTACACCGCCGTTCTTTGGGTACAAAAAAGAAACTAAGACCAGTTCATCGCTCATGCTTCAGTTCACCCCTTATGTAATACCCCGTTACGGGGTCTTTAAGGAATAAAAATGAAATGAAATGCTATGCTGTAAAGCAGTTCCTGGATTTTGTGAAGCATAGGTGAACTCCACACTGGTTTTTGTTAAACTTTGTGGTCCTCCTAACACAATTTGCAGTTCCACCTCTTCGGCATCTTCTGGGGATAGTCCGATGAGAAGTCCAAGGAACATACTTCACCAGTTCGTCTGGAGTCATGCACCTCTTTCCAGGACCAATCACTTTCAGCGTAGCTGGTCAACTACAGAATTACGTATCCAAGCATACCTGGTTGCACTTTTGCATATTGTCTTTATCACCTCTGCAGAGAAGAAGAGTAGAAAGAAATCCCATGCCGTTGTAAACTGTCTTGCACTACTCTGTAGTGCTGGGCTGAGATGTGCTATGGGTGTGTGAACGGAAGCTTCTTTGCAGCCGATGGCAGCACATTATGACCAAGCGAAATATGCGCCCTGATGATAATCAGTGCTCTCAGGTCGTGCAAAAAGATCAGCAGATAAGCGTGCACAAGGAAGGAGACCGCTCACGGCTGTAAAGGAAACTCGCCAGTGAACCACTATGGATGTCCCAGGTTGACTCAAAACATCGTCGCTGCCAGAGATTGAATTTGCTTTGCGGTCATCTTCGGAATCATAACTCGAGTCCTCACCACTAAATTCAAGTGCGGGTGCAGCATAATTTCGAGTGCGGCACTTTTCTCGCGATGCAGCCACGCGGGACGATGCCACGAGAGCGATTTTCGATAACTGCGCAGTGACACTGGCAGCACCCTTTGCGTCAATTTTACAAGAAAAGCGAGGAGACTGGTTGAAAATACTAGGTCCACATGTTGGATGCACGGCGGACCTTCAGAAATGCACTTTGGTGGAATAAACAACTCGGACTCGAAACCAAAGCTCACTAGTGAATAGCTGGCGCCATTTTAGGTTAATTATCACCGCTCAGCACAGTTGGACGGCAAAGCTGGAGATATAACTTAATTCTTGATTTACTGGGAGTCATTTGAGTACAAAACTTTGATGCTAGTGCGACGTAATCATGAGCAGCATGCTTTTTTCTCAAGCACGGCAGAGGGTGACAGCCACGCCCCCTTTCACTACAACATACGCACATTATTAGTTTGCAAAAAGGTCCGTCAAAAATCATAACATCGCCAGAGCGGAAAAGTTAAACTGATTCTACAAGTGCAGTGCCTGTAATAACTACTGGATGGCCTTAAGTGGGTAAGAAATGGCTACAACATGAAGAAATCGGTGATCTAAAGCATCGATCACCGGTGACTGATTTGAATAGGCGTGGTAACGAAAGATTTTAAGCAACCTTTATTTCTCACAAAACAGAAAAAGAAAGAAAGAGCCTGCGAAAATTTAAAGTTGGAAAACATTCAACCTCCAGTTGACATCGATGAAAGAGAATGTCTTCCTGAGCAAGTTGCGGATGAGAATGGGATGTATGAACAACACATTATAATTCACTCTGAGAGGCCCACAGTATCTAAAATAACCATGCCTGCGTCTTCAACCAGAAGCTCAGCGTCTCAACGACAGCATCTCAAAATGCTAACTGTTACTAGGGAAGAATGCAACAATTCTCTCCTTGCTACCAGTACCAAGAGCACTGGTACCACCGCTACCAATACCATCGGTACCACTCGCACTATCAGTACCACCAGTGTTGACCCACATTTTAGATTGCACATACCTATGCTAACGGTTTTACACAGCACTACCGTTGAGATCAGCCTACAATTTTAGACAGCAGTATCTTTGGGCTTGGCCAATGAAAGAGACTAAAAACACACATTCCCGACACAGAAAAGTGAGGGTAATTCAACAAAACAAAACAAAAAACAAAACAAGCTTTAAAAACCACATGATACACATACCTTGACATTTAGTATGCTGCACATCTCACATACAATTCGAACCACAGCTTTGTGTTTGATAAGCAGCAAAGATATGCACTGACACGTTAGAGAAAGAACATGCCGCTTGTTCCCAGTGTGGTGAACTAGGACCGTTGTTGATGAGGCTTACATTTGAGACTGCTGCAATCACAAGTGTGCAAACATACTGTGACAGTGCATTAAAAAATAATTTCACAACATTTCTTTGTTGCCATAAATGCATGTAGGTTGTAGGTGAATGTAGGCTGCTTTAAAAGCTGTCCTCGGTCGTTTCTCAAAATCTTTCATAACTATTGCATTGACACCATATTGATAAAGCAGGTTAATAAAAGTTCGCTAATTACACTTAAATAACTATTTGTGCACAATTAAAAATATTCCCATCACTATACTCACTTTCAAGGGCAATAAAGGGAAAGCTATGGGGGTGGAGCGTCTGCATGTGTGTTACTATACCAAGTATTCCAGCAGCAATTGACACCAATTTTGGTTTTTAGGAACAGGTGCAGAATCAGCGTAGCTTCTACATGTGACACTTTCGCTTTTGCCCACACGTGAAGATATAGGCTGAAAAATAAATAAAATTTTACACCCAGGGGTGTATTTTGCTTTATTTTGCTGCATTCCTGTATTTTCAGGAATGCTCTTAACCGGTTAATATTTTGCCTGCATAGCTTTCATTTCATCCCCACAGAAAGCTGTCTGATAGCATAGCATGAACAACACCCATCGATACAGAGTGCATGCCTATTGCATAAAGCTGTCAAAAAAAGAAGAGAGAGAGAAAAGAACATTATTTTCTTTTTATTCTTGGTGACATTTTTTTGGGACAGTCCGTATTAAACTATCACAGAATAAATCTGAAGTTACTTTCACTGCATGTTTGCCAGTTTTTCACATCCCTTGCAGAGGGAAAAACTATTTTTTGACAAAGATGTATGGGAGGAAAATTCACCGACGATTACGACACTTCCTATTGCGAAATTTGAGCACAGCTCTTTTAGTGTTTTCCTTTCATGATATATGTATTGGCTGGTGTGGACAATCTGTCTTCTGCGGCACTTTGCAAATGGAGTGAAGTGTGGGGCGACTGCTTGCTAATCGGGAGATCGCGAGAGGCAGCGTGTGGACGATGCGTGGCCACGATTCACAGCAGCTGCTGCACACAAACCTCCACTCATGTAGCACTTTATTTCCATATATGGTACCAGTGGTCACACTTGCCGCATGGCTTATCGATGGCATCATCGGTGAACAGATAAAGCATGCTACTCTTACGGCATCCCGTAGCTATCGTCGCTGCAGAACATATCTTGCATGGCACTACACTTTTCTTCTCACGCCTTCACAATACCATCCTTCTCCTCCACTTTCCGTCTCCTGGTTCCACTGCACCCTCCTTCTCTGCTTTCCTCCTCGCGCTCTCTTCGCTATTGCCGTTTTTCATCCCCTACTGCGCTCAGTGTTCACTCTTTCATCCTTCGCTGTGCTTGTTCGCATGGATACGCCGAGGTATGCCGACACTCAACGCAGGAACGGCCACCTAAGAGCTGCACTCTAAAGGTTCACTGGCTTTCAGAGCATGCACACACTTAAAGGGGCATGAAAGGCAAATATCAAGTCAAAACTAAATTGATAGACTGGTGCTCGAGAATCTCTAAGGCATCAATATTATTGCAAACAGAGGCTCAGTAATTGAGAAATTGTTTCTGACACGATTAGAGACTCCCCCGGGACATTAAAGTACTTGCCCAATGACGAATGCACTCCACATTTAAATTCTGTGACTTGTACTCAACCACTCGTAATAAGGAGACCATTGTATTGCATTATAAGATGAAAGAAAATGCTACTTATCCAGTTCTATTTCATTTTTAGACAAAAGAACTCATTGATGTTACTCTTGATGACGATGCGAGTGGTCGAAGGGTTTTGCTTTCTACCTTCAGCGCTGCCCACACTTTTGCGTCTTAGGAGTTTCGTTATCGCGTAGTGCTGCGCTGGTTTTGATGGCTCACAAAACTTGCACAAAATGCAAGTAGCAGAGAATTTCACTTCCATGTGATGTCGCGGGATGCACGAATGGTCCACGCCAGTTGACCAAAAGCATCTGCAGCGGCAAATCCACCACTCTATCTTGGCTCGGTTTATCCATGGCCATGCATTTGCATTTTGGGCAAAAAATGTAGTACCGTCTGTCGAGCGCAGTTTTACTCACCAATGGCAGCAAAGGGCAGTGATGGCGTATGCAATGTCACTACTCCCCCATTAGGTGGCAGCAGGGTGTCTACCAAGTTGACATTTACAAATTCCCTGAGTTTTCCAGGTTGTTCCTGAGTGCCTTTGCAAAATTCCCTGAGTGATGCTGAGATATGTTTTATGTCAAAACGGGCTGAAACCATATCGCCCGAGGCTGTCACTCTCTAGTAAGCATATGAAAAAAACTTAGAAAAACGACTTAATCCAATTTGAATACCAAGGAGTAGTGTTTATCTTATCCAAAAAGAGAATAGAAGGGAGGGGTTAGTAAAATACACATCAAATAAAATGTCTTCGAAAAAAATTGCAAATTGAGTCGGACATTCTCAAATACGAATAAAGAAGAGAATACAGAAGCAAATATTTTCGAATATGAGCTATCTCTATCAACTGATTGCAAGCTCAGTGGTATAAGGCCCAAACTTTGTCACAATTGAGAGTCTCTCTCAACAGCTCGTCTTCCACTGTCCTGGCACACTCTCAGCCCGCGCACGATGCCTCAGTGTTGTGTTTCAGTGCTTTAAAGAGTTTAGTTTTGTTTGGATGACGGACATCTGCATCTCTGCATCAGCCAACACTTTGTTTTTTGAGCTCAAGCTCCTTCAAAACGGCGGCAGCACGCTTCTTTTCCTATTCATTCCTCAATGCGTAGGTCCTTTCTGTTCTGGTCCTCCTTCTGCCACTCGTTCGCCCCATGGACCATTTGAAGCATCTTCTTGGTCAGTTGCACAGTCCTCGTCCGATTTTTCGAACTCCCTAGGGGCCACGAAAACGTCCGAAAAATCGGCCAGTTGGAAAAAATAAATGCATGTCATTTACTGCCTTTAAGGGCTCAAACCACCACAGGCACATTCGAAAACGGTCTGAAGGCCTGTCGGTACACGTATTAGGCATATCGGTGCTCGTACTGTGACAAGAGATACTGAGTGCACACATGTTTAATTAAGGAATACATACTGGTCCCGTGGCAATAGCCCCTTCCCATGCTTGTTATGCTACACTGCAATACTTTTGCATATGCTTCACCAAGTAACATTTATGTACAGAGGCGAAGCTGACTTTCGGAAACCAGCAACACACTGTGCTTTTCAAGCTTCTAAGCCAATCGCAAGGACCACAAAGGTTGAGTCGGTGCCATTGCTGACAGCAGTGAATTCTCTAAATTAAATACACGGCACCCAACGGCAAGAAGCTTATTAGCGAACGTCGAAGCAGCTAGGTCTAGCGTTGCCGCAGTGGTGGCTACGGCTGCCAGCGGATCTGCGTGCGAGAGCGCCGGTTCGAGCCAGCGAGGTAATCAAAATGGCAGCGGCGGTGGCTTTGATTAATGCTGTTTCAGACCTGCGGTAACGGCAAAAAGTCAGGAAAATCGGATGGCGAAGGGTTCTTGCGTCCGTAATTTCAGACATTCTGATGCATTGACTCGATGGGGTACGTGGTGGTGCCGTGAAGCCATCCAAATTATCGGGCATCCGGAAAGTCGGTCGTTGACAGTACACTGGCAACTCCTCCAGCCGACAACAAGGCATCAAAGACGATTCATTATGATTCCTGTTTGCTACTCGAGCCAGCATTACCGCGACTTTCAACCCTTTCAATAAAATTACAGCTAATTTTCCCTGATAGAGGCACAAATTCCCTGAGTTTTCCCTGAGTTTCTTCAGACTACTCAAAATACCTGAGAATTCCTGGTTTTCCCAGTTGGTAGACACCTTGGGCGACAAAGGTATTGCGATAAAGGTAAATTGCACCTGAAGGGTGCAATTTTCTTGTTAACTAAGTATTGGCATGAAACAGGCATTGCGAGGTTTGTGAAATGGTATTTAAACAGTCCACATTGCCTCAGTATTTGCCTTTAGTGTCCTTTTAATAACATGGGCCATACAATCACAGACGAACTTTTCGGAGAAGCTAAGTCTTATTCGCGGTCCCACCACAGGTCCCACAGACAAACTACAACGGCGACCAATGTTTTATGACCATTGTATGATGCTTTATTAAATAATCAAGACTTGACTTGCACAAGTCACACCATAAACATTGTTGCTGCATACACAGTTTCTGCCACTTGCGTTTTCTCCAGCCTTTTGCGATTGGCATTTGGTTGCTAAGGTTGACTAAAACGATGACTAAAACTGCTACATTGGACCCCTGGTTTCGGTTCTGTGGTGGCAAAAGTCTGATTTGACTTGTGGTCACACAGAAAATGTAGTAGATGGAAACCAAATTTGATTAATAAAGGGAAAATCAGACATCCACCCTTACTTCTCTTCTTGCGAATTACTTCTCTCCACCTTGCGGGTTTCCGCAGAAGTATTATGTCAAACCAAATTTGAGTGATGATCAATGTTGCCACTGGATATCTGTAGCTGAGAAGTTTCACGAAAGCAAGCAGGAGGTCCACCGTTATGCCAGAGTGTCAAATCGGCAACTGGACGTGGTGCATGGGTGAAATATTTTTTGGACATTACACACACAGTCTTCGCCCATACTTTGACACAGACTTACTAACAGGGCACAAGCAAACACTATAATGCAGAAGCATAACTAAACTGATATGCTGCATGCTGAATAGATCAAATACAATATCTTCACTCAAATGACAGTGTGGCTTTTCTTCCCAGCTGTCCCATGGAAAGAGTACCATTTTAAATCCTCTTTTGCTGGTCTGCATAAAATGTGAATCATCCTCATCAATAGCAGCAGCAGTCAATTTTATGTCCACTGCAGGACAAAGGTCTCTCCCTGCGATCTCCAATTACCTGTGTTTTGTGCCAACCGATTCCAATTTGCACCTGCAAATTCCTAATTTCATCACCCCACCTAGCGTATAATACATACGTAATGCACTCCTTATTTCCCAGTGGCCGAGTTACAATGTGCCACCTAACACCCACACTCCGGAACTGAGACTGACTGCCTAGGCTTGGAGTGCAGGGCTAAACGCTAAACAATGCACAGCAATGAATGTGTGGTTACCAGTGAACGTGCACATCTCATTAAATTTAACTACTTCACTTAAAATTTGAATTTCGGAGCAGGCTGGTGCAACTCGAAGGTTTGGAGCGGGATGGCACAGTTGGCGCAGCATTTCTACCCTTGTGTCAGTATTTGAGCACTTTCCAGCGAACATGCCCGCAGATATGCATTTGCTTGGCCAGGTGGCCCACTGAGCTAAGTAATGCCACTTGTGTGGTGCCTGCGACCACAGCACCAGCGCCTTTGCTGAAAGGAAACACTTCACGGTATAGAGCCTGCACTTCTAATAGGCAATGTAATGGTGTGGCCCACACACAGCAAATGTGCAACCAAAACAGTTGCAGAAGAAGGCTTAGCATCTGGTTACCCATTTTGCTTCGAGAATAATGATGTGGTAATCAAACTAATGTTAACATGAAGGAGAACAAGAGTGATATGGCGCAGCCTGCGTGTGCATGAGAGTGAGTTGGTGTACGTGTATGCCATCGTGTTTTGCACCCCTTCTCGTTATCTTTTCTACCCATCTAAGGAAGCACACCAAGAAATAAATGACGAACCACTGATACCTTTCTAAAGATGCTGAAAAAAATTCTTTGCGCTTATTCCACACATGCTCATTTTCTTTTATAGTAAGTGGGGATGCACGGCCCATTGTATCAGTACGGTGGTTTGAAATATATCTCAATGTAATTTCAGTAGATAGGGTTTGAACTTTGTAGCATGACTAAACTCAGGTTATATTATGACCGGTAGATTGTTGTAAGTGCTTTTGACTATACCATTTGTTTCTGCAAGGACATTAAGCAATTTTTAAAAACCGTCTGTCGCAAATACGAGAATAGCAGAAATAGCTGGTCTAGTCAAAAACTCAGACACTACTTGCACAAGAAATCGAAAAACATAATCTGCTAATTAAAAAATATCACTAATTAAGGTTGTAACTAATTACATTACAGCACATACTGCAATTTACTAGCTGGTGAGACTGCAAGGAATATCCACTTGAAACTAATTCTGCGAATGACGCCATTTTCTAGAAAGCGCCATCAGATTTGTGGTAAAGAATGCACTGTCGTTCCACTTTTTTTAACAAAATGCTGTTTTATAGATTGAAGAACAAAAGTAACTGGACTGCCAATGTATTACTTTGTAAATTTCGGAAATTAATAGCTGAAAATCTAACCGATATCTAACCAGTGCTCAAATCCGCACCCATGATTTCATGCACATAGGTACGCAAGATACCATGGTGGAATGTGCAGTGTTTTTCATACAATAACTATTTGTCATGCATACTAGTGTCCCGTTTATCTTATTCCCTAAGTGCATGCTAATGTTTACATAAGGAAAAACCAATTGTTGCATCGACAACCACCCTAGGAAGCATAAACATGGAGTGAAATGGACCTCACTTTAGCTGTAAATTGCTGTGAGCAAGTACCAACAATGAGCTAAGCCTTCTATAACAAGCATTAAACACCTAGGAGACCTCTGAAACATACAATGAATGTGCTGTTTAAAAAGTGGCAGGCTTTCGCAGTGACATTTACCAATCCTATATAGCCTTTGCAGACTGAAAAGCTCATATTGCCTTGCTTTCATGTATGACTGCCTGGCAGTATTGACACATGTACTTACTTATCCTTTTCTTGGGGACTTCATTTCACCCACTTATAACTTAAAGTTATTGCTCAGTGCCAGATACGCCTGCATGATCAGAACTTACTGGAATGTTGCGTTGTCTGTTGTCACCGAAGCCTGTGTAATCTGATTGCATATGCGATGCGAATTGTGTAGTGCTTTCTGGAAGACACGCAGGCACCAGCGATAACTTTGGAAACTTCGATGACTCATGTATAAAAGCCGACGCGCTTGAGCGGCAGATCAGATTTTCGACGATCACCAACTGTGTTCGCTGAGCGGTTCGTCGCTATTGTTGTTCTTTGAGTGCAGCCTATATTTGAGGGCACAGGTTCACCCAATAAAACACTAGTGTTGTCATTCACAGCTTTGCTGCTTTCTTCACCGTCCCTAATACATGACAGTATTGTTACATTAATTTTGGTCTGCCTGCCATAAATATATTTCTGTGCAACTGCTGAATAACATCTATTTACAAGCCAACAGCTGTGGTATATTGTCTTTCCTTTTTGCCTTCATATTTCTGATCTATAACCATCAACATGAGAGGTAGTAGAATTCAGAGCATCCCCAAGTGCTCAATCAAGGTAAACACATTTGTTGGCCTTAAAGGGCCTTTGAAATGGTTCGGACAAATTTTGTAGACGTGTAGGGTACAGCTAAAGTTAATCAACTGCACCACAATTTGTGTGAAACGTCTCTTATTAAGAGAGCTACAGACGATTACAGTTACCCTCCTCCATAGTCATGCATTTTCTCCTCAACTCGTTCGCCGAGTGATCGGGGCTAAGCTCCACCTTCACTGGCTCTGCGTCATGATGGCACGTCGTGTCGTCAACTTCCGGTTCTCCAGGAGCGAGTGTGTGAAGCCTCTCGAAACTCTCCGCTAGCCAAGCAGTCGACCCCAAGAGAGAGCTATCGAAGCAGCATGCGTTGCGAGCATTCTGCCGCAGCGCCGAACGTGCCTGGTATTCCGGTAACCACAGGCAAGCTGGGCGTATCGACAGATGGCTGGAGGTATAAACTCAAGCCGATGAAGGAGCGTTGGCGCAGACGTACGTGAGCTGCCTGATCGGTCTTTACGGTCCAGGCACATGTTGGCGCAGTGCTTAACCAGCCAAACAAAGAGCTAATACTGCTCTAACCAAGTGTAAAACATTTTAAACATTTACAAAAACAACATGTTAACGATTACACCCCTGCGAAAAATTTACACCAGCTGCAAAGAAGAATACATTTCGTTACTGCAACTGTGTGTGGTTGAGCTCTGTGCCACCAGGTGGCTGCACCGTGCAGACCATTCACATTTGCGCTTCTGCTCATCCCTTGAAACGACACAATCAAACGGCCAGGCCCTGTTCCCTTGCGCTTGCGTTTACCCGAATGCCGGACTCGTGAAATGCTATTGCGTTAGTAATCTTCCGGTGTAAAGTAACGGCCGCAAATGCGCAAATCCTGCCACCAATCGGATAGTGGCAGTCCGATGCACTGCAGCCAGTCCGCTCGTCTGCTGCCTGGCAGAGGGACACGATGTCGCAGCTTGACATATTGCCAGTCACTGCGTTTGCAGTCCACAACACAACAAAGTCGAATCATAGTTCTCGCGAAAAGACTCTGACCGCACAGCTCTAGTCAAAATGGACCACATTGTAACACAAGCAGACGATGCTTACTGTGTGCCGGAAGTGCTTAAGTGCAGTGAGAAACTGTTCTTGTGCATTCTATTTCTGTTACTTTCTTTTTATAGAAACAAATTAACTAATACTCCAACTATTACGAACATCATTTGTTCACCATAAAGGTGGAAAAATTATCGATGACGTGCCCTGGGTAGCCAATCGGATAGCTCGCCCTACTGACATCAATTGGGTGATTTATGTCATATGGGTAGGGGCGGCTGAAAATTCCGTCGAGCAGTGTGCTGTGATCGGCAGCGATGTACATTTTTAAAACTTTATAATAAATTACACGCTTCACACGGAGCACTTAGATGCGTCAATTAATGATCAGAAAGACCTACTCTAACGACTCGGTATGTTTGTACAAAATCGTCAAAATCGTTTCAGGGTGCCTTTAACTAATGCGTACTTGGCCTCATCCTCCTAGCAAGCTCATATTGTTTGATTATGCATATGCGCTGCAACTTGGCAAACAGGCAACCTCTTTCATTTCATTTATTCCACCTTGAACGCCCATAGGCATTGCATATGGGGTGGCATACAGCAGGACCATGTAGGTGAGTGAGATACAACACTATACACAAGCCTAAAAAAAAGCCATATACCAGTTTGTAAAAATTTATTTTGTTAAATGGCAGACACATGCATGCAAAACCATTTCGTATTTGTTACTGTTAGCCGACATCATTCCTCAAATTTTCTTGACTGATAGATACGTCCACATTTTATTGTTTACAAGTCCTCTGAATTTGTAAATATAGGAGCTGTGCCAACGTTAAAGATATTTATTTTTTTAATCTACAAACTACTAATGGATTTGCTAAATAGGTGTTTCATTCAATATAAAGACAGTTTACTGATAGCCACACCACAAGTATGCCAATTCTTTTGCTCATTGTTATTTTCTGCTTCATCTATGCGAATTGAAATAAAAATTGCAAAAGAAAACAACCACTTCAGATTCATGCTTTGAGCAACTTAACGCCACCAATTACAATACATTATTAGAGATGTTGTACTTTGATCAAGATTTCTTCCATGGGCTTTCGATTGAAACTGTAAGCATTCGTTCCAAATTGCTACAGCTTAACCAAGGTAACTTAAATATGAGGTTGACAAGTGTGTTAGTTGCACTAAGGAAAACATAAATATTCACAATCCTACCTGTCTTTGTCACCATCTTCTTTGCTTGCTTTTTCTTCGCCATTGCCCATTTCTTCAGCTAATTTTCTACTTGGCTCTTGGAGTTCCTGTGGTGAATGACATCACTATCACTATCACAATGCTATTGCACTACACAAAGACCCTTAGTAAGCACCACCTGATTTTACTTATTGCGCTACTTACTTCAAGTAATTTGGGAAAGCAGGAGCCAATTAATACAACCTTTTAGTTCACAGCTTAATAAGCTCAAGTATGTAAGTGTGACATTGCCTCCATAAGCAGACCTTATCTAGAAGCATTAACTAATCTGGACAATTGCCATTATGTACAGTGCTCAGCAATTTACCTATTATTTTCATTTCATTGCTCACTGCATGGGCCTTGGCTTCATCTAAATTTACTTTGGTATCTTGCAAGTTTCAGCCCTTTCACTGAGCACTGGTAGAATGTACTGACTGTACACTTTTCAAAGACAATGGTAAGCTGCTGCACAAGATTTGAGAGTGCAAGTATTAGACCTTTTAAAAGCTTTAGCACGTCCAGATACCTCACTTGAAAAAATGAAAGTCTGCTCCCCTTCATGAAAGATCCATGGGCATACACACCTTGACAACGATGAAGTCATAGTGCTGGTACCCTTTGAAGCTTTCAGCGACATTGGTCATAGTGGAGGAGGTTTTTTCCCAGAAGGAGAGTAGTGCATTCTGGTAAGTGGCTAGCACATGAGAAAACATGTTGCAGCGTGAGGCTGCAAGCAAGTCCACCTTCTGTAGTGTGTCCAGCTTCAGCTTCTCAAACTGCATTTTGGTGCGTTTCACGTGCCCTTGCACCTGCACAATCCAAGCCACAGCAAAGTTAATATTGCAGTATGCGACTACAGCGGCTATTACAGGCAGCCTGCAACCAATGACACTTATCAGGAGTGCATAAACAGGAGTGATATCTTCTCACACAAATGTTTTGCCACATGCCTGTGCAAGAAAGTCAAATATTGGCTCCATTCAATGAAAGTTTGCAGTAAAATTTTCCCATTGAGCACTTCCACTAAAGACTATGGATTATCTGTCTCAATTCAACAAAGCAATTTTGGTCCCTCTTTGTGCATTGCACAGGCACTTTGTCAGCCTTTGTGAGAGACACTGATGCTGAAGTGGCCAGGAAAATGCTTAACACCGCCGTCTAACACCCAGCACCTCAGTGCTAACCCCAATAAATGCAGTCTTTATGTTCGAGGGGTACTCTGAAACACACTCATACCATGGAACTGGTTTGATTATGCCTCTATAGCTCCCATGCAACTGTTTCCTACATTTATTGCAATCTTATATAAGGATGCTCATTCCCAGGAGAGTGGTGCATTCTGGTAAGTGGCTAGCACATGAGAAAACATGTTGCAGCATGAGGCTGCAAGCAAGTCTACCTTCTGTAGTGTACAGGGAGACTCTATGAAAGTGCACAAAATTATTTTCATATTCACGCCATATAAACCAGTTCGAAGGCATTTCTTTAAAACAAGTTTTTCAGGGGCAAGTATCAATAATTGAAATCGAGATTTGACACTATGCGAGAGTTAATAACTAGACCCTGTTGTTTGACTAATTCAGGCAACATTTATAACAGGCCTCAAAGAGAATACAAAAACAAAGGAAGGAGCCCAGAAGTGAAGCCCACTGTGAAGACGTGAAGCACTGTCTGCTTCAGCCTGCTATCAACCGCTTTATGTCATAAAGGAACAGACTTCATGGCACAGGTATGAAAGTGGCTGGGACAGGCTCACAAGTGTTCGTTGAGTATGTTGCAAACTTCATGCTGCAGTCTACATACACTGATAAAGATATGCCACACCTGTGCAGCAGCATGAAAGAAACAAAAAAAAAAAAAAAATATTGTTGACCCCTCTTTCCTAGGAATCGGTAGAACACGAAAGTGAAACGTGTCTTCACAGAAGCTGTTGCATGTTTGCTTCGTGAACTCACAGTCCGCTGCAGCGAAAGGCACATGATTTGCGGGTTGGCAATCGTGTTGCAGGTTTGCTTGGTGCGCGCTGTCGTTGGCGAGCGGCATCCTGCTGCCGAGTCGCTCCAGCGAAGGTACGAGCATTTTGGTCCCGTTCTGTAGTGTCTTGGGCAGCCAGTTGAGTTGCGACACGCTCAGCTTCAGGAATATGAGTGGTAGAGTTTGCAGCGTGTGCCGTGAACGCGTTGTGCTTCACGCTAGCTTGTCTCTCGCCGGACCAAATTAAGCTTCGCCCGTCAACGTCGTTGCCTTTATGCACCGCTTAGCGCAGCAGTTTTCTTAGTTGGTGCCATCGCAAGCAAACCAGTAGACATAGTATAAGCACTGTTGATGCATGTTGAAGCTGTACTCCGTAGGCGACAAGGCGTCACAGGCTAATTGGATGCGAAAGACAAACCATGTGTGGAAACTGCGTCGTCACCTCAGCAGAAGGCCTACACCGCCTGCACCACACTACACTGCATTGGAGTCTCCACTGCGCTGAGACTACCGAAGCAGTCACTGTCGGCGCTCGTTAATGTCATGATGCAGTACTTCGCTTCACTGCTGCTGGATGGCGGTGCCATCTCTGTGAAGAGAGACCACATTTTATGCGTTCGCGCCGACGTACGGGAAGTTCATGGTGGACCCCGGCATAAAGCACTTTCGTGTTTAAAAAAATCTGACAACTAATATATCAATGACAACAAAGCTGGCAACAAAGCTGCTCACGGCCTTGCTCAAACGCAGTAACTGCTGCGGTGTTTGAGCATGGTCAGGGCTGGCTGTTATTGACGGCTCTTACGGAAGCTGTGTCACAGTGCCGAGGCATCTGTTTACACCATTAAAGCTATACAACCTCCTGGCTGACCTCCAACATGGAGCCGCTATAATGCGATGTGAGAAACAAAAATTGTGGATCACTAGTTCAAAAAATTGCGCATCAAGTTCTTGTCTATTCGAATCAGATATACACAAGGCAACTTTTATTTAATAATCATTGCTAATTATGTATCAAAGCAAATTTGGGGCTCTGACACATATTGTGGAGCATATACATTTGACATTGACCACACTGCCACACGCTGCCGCATTAAAATCGTTGGGGAACTCCCTTTAACAGCTTTGCTGTAGAAGTGTTAAAATTGACAGTTCATTGTTTAAACCTCTTGTAAGTGTGCAGAATCATTATAGCAAAATTCTCAACTAGATCCAACCTCCATTTTTCATGTAACATTCACCTAAAGCAAACTGAACAAAAAGCAACAGATGCACTGCAATAGATGCACCTGCCGGTCCCTCTTTGAAAATATGATGATTCTCAGAAAAAGTGTTAATGAGATGACTAGGCTCTTCACTGAAGCACATCACATCGCCATCGTTGGTGATGCGTCAGCAAACCTTCCATCTCATTATCAGGAAAAGAGTTGGAATGTATGTGCATGGCATGATTTTTTATCACAATACGTGCCATACATGTTGCGAGTGGCGTTATCAAGATGCTCAGAACATGGCACTCTATTGCAGCCAAGTGAAGGGTATATGTACGCTGCGATCCCGCAATTAAAACTCGTTGTGGAAAGTTAGCGCGAAATGTGTGTGGTCTGTGTCCTCCTTTTGTTCTGTTTTGGGTGCACTACGTTTTCTGCCTCCATCATGCGTATATAAGTGCTTGGGAAAACAAACAGTGCTAAAGAGGGGGCTAAACAAGAAGACACAAAGAGTGCACTGTCTTGCTTTTGTTTGGTTACATATTTAGCGCTGTTAGATTTTCCGAGGCATGCACGAACTAGGCCATCCACATACATTTTATAAATGCATCAATTTGTAAACTAATTTTTATTCTTTTTAATATCACTATTTTTGAAAGTAGCACTAGGACAATAGCATAATTATATGCGAAGTGGCTGCACACATTACCAATTAAAAACTTTGGTCAGGAGTTAAGAAAAAATTTGGCAACGCAAAAATGTGCATCCTTGTTGTTCAAGCACGCTTTTTCAGGGAGTGCTAGCAATTTTGCCTCTTGCATAGTGTACAATCTCTCTTTTCGTCACTTTCTCTCTATCTCTGTGTGTGTGGGTGTGGGGGGGGGGGGGGGGGGGGCATGAGTGTGTGTAAATATGTGCAGGTGCACATCATACAGCAAAAACAAACTTTTAATTTCGACATCTCGGTCGGGGTACGGCCTTCATCAGGAGTGTGACTGCAAGCACCCAGAGCTCAATTATGCACAGAAAGTGTCACACAACCTTAGAAATGCTGCTAGCTTTTTCTGCCCATAATAAGCTTTCGAAGCTGTGTCCGCCCATACTCGATGATGGCAGATGAAGTTGCAGCACAAACCATAAGAATCCCTTTATGAATGTTCCAGAGGGATGGTTTATGCCATTCCCATGTCTTATAAAAAAGTGTACATAGGTAAAATTTAATGATGCATGAACGATTGCTTATGGGAACAAAGAAAGAGAAGGGTGAACATCTGGTAGCCCATATTACCGCATTTACTTGCATAATGAACGCAGCGCCCGCTTTTCCAATCAATAAGCGTGTTTTTTCTTTTTCTCGCATAATGATTGCACCCAGAACTTGCTGCCGTGAAGTAGGAGATGCACTCAATCTCGCACGCCATCTTTCGTCGCGCAAAAGGTCCCGGGGGGGAGGGGAGGGATCCCTGGGACAGTGGCGTTGTACTCTGGAAGCAACAGCGTATTGCACAACTGTGCTCAAGGGGTGCCGATGATCGCGGCTCAATCTCCCACGTACAAAGGAGGAAAGCGGGAAGGAAACATGCCGTCTTCCGTCGCACGCATGGCGCTGGGGGGAAGGGAGGGAGAGGGTTGCAGTGTTTTACTCTGGCAGCAACTGCACATTGCACAACCACTTCGCACCCTATCTTGCAAGTGAACTGCGTTGGGAGAGTCGATGGCGGCTCATACTTTTGTGCGTGCTGCATTCTCGCCACTCAGTGTGTGT
This sequence comes from Dermacentor andersoni, assembly GCF_023375885.2. Lineage (NCBI taxonomy): Eukaryota > Metazoa > Arthropoda > Arachnida > Ixodida > Ixodidae > Dermacentor > Dermacentor andersoni. The sequence goes on along the minus strand of NC_092814.1, from coordinate 31,357,305 downwards.
TGAGGCGAATGTTTGGAAGTTTACACAACCGACAAAACTACTATCCTTACTTCGTGTAGCTATCTGCACATTTTCTGTCAGAATCGATGGTTCGCATTTTGGGTGAAACTGACCTTTTTAGAGGTGGCCGTGGAAAAAAAAATTGCTCAAAATTTTACCCTGCATAATGAACACGCCCCCCAACCTTGAACATATTTTTCTGGAAAAAAAAGTGTGTTCATTATGCGAGTAAATACGGTACTACGTGTAGTTGTGAGGCATGCTTCTCGGGGATGGCCATCCTGTAGAAGTGATAGCACCACTTAAAGGATTGTGTTTGTAGTCTATTTTATCAAATTGAACAGAGGCTGTTGTGTAAACGAGACCTCCATTGTGCTGCATGTGACTGAATACAAGTTCTTGAGCACCAACCTATGATGTTCCTGTGTGAATATGTGGTCCATTTGTACCTTTTTGTGTGGATGCATGACCGTATGTATAATATCTACGAATTGTTCCTACTAATTAACAGTTCTCTTTAGTGCTAATTCCCCTCAACAGTTAGTCAAATTAAAGCACGAGAATTACCACGAGAAACTCACTTTTCGGAACTTCTCCAACTGTTTGTACGTGTCAGGGTCCAGCTGTTGTGAGATGTCTTTCATCCAAAGGAGAGCCCCTCGGTAGTCTGTCCTGGACCGCTCCATCTTCTCAACAGTAGCCAGAGTGTCAGCAATAGCACGGAATTGATAGGTTTCCACTTCCTGATAGAGGCGCACTAGAGGCACACGTAGGGTCAGCCTGCAGGAACAGTACAAGCACTAGGACCCCACACAGAACCATGCAGAAAATTGAGGTCAAACAATGCTACACAGGTGCATGGCAAGTAGACTACAATGCTAGGATAGCTTCCGAGTCACTAACATGAAACCCATGGAAAATGTTATTGGTCTTAAGGATTACTATAGCACCAATCGACCACCTGTTTTGTGAAAGGTAATGGCGTGTGAATATGAAGTTTCAAATATGAATTGAATAGCCCTAGCTATTTGACTTTTATTCTATATTTGAAAATTTCCTATATTGGTTTGTTAGAATATGCAGGATAACAACAGCTGCTACAGTTTAGAGGGAGTAAGACCAATGCAAGTGGTGACCGTTACAAATGATGCTATGGCAAAGGAGCTGTAGATGGTGCACAGAGCCACCAGTTTCTGAGGGAACAATTTCCTGTCATTTATTAAAGATGCCTAATTTCTAGGCAGCCTATAAATTTGTTGTCTTGATTTAAGCAAAGGAATATTTATTTTCCCAGCTTGTTCAACATCAGTCTGCAATTTTACATGCTGATCTCTCTGGTGACAGCTCATGGTACTTGGTCAGGGTAGCTAACTTCCAGAAAAGCTGATTTGAGTGTTCGGTAAATATGAGAAATGTAAAGGACACCCTCAGCAACAGTCACTGCTACAAAAGCAAAAATAAGAAGTATGCTAGAATTTGCATCCTCATCTAAAACTTGATCCACTGAAATATGGCATTCACAGTGCCATAGTTAAAGGGGTCCTGAACCACATTATTGAAGTTGAGAAATGCATTTGAAGTTAAAATGCACTAGTACTTCAAAAATACTTTGCCACGAAAAGTACTTCAGTGCATACAGCAGAAGCAGTTATTGGCAATCCAAGGTTGCCTATAATCCCCTCTGCAGTGCTCCTGCTGCTTCTTCAAAGCCTCACACTGCAAAGGCTACGGCAAAGCGGGGCATGCCCACAACGCTCCGCTCACTGAACATCACCATGGCGCACAGTTCAAATTTAATTTTGGATGTTCGTGTAGAAGCCACTATTTCCAATTTTGGCACCTACAACGTGGCAAATGCAGCTGTTCTCAGCGAGCCACAGTGCACGGACTCATCGCAGCACCCACGGCATCTATGCTACACAGCAGACCGCAGCTACATGCAACTGTAGTGCATATGCACAGCGTCTTCTTTGCACATGACAGGGCCTGAGGGTGTGCTCCAGTGTGGCCGTGCTATGTGGTGCGGACGAACTTTGTCCTGCCCCGGCTTGACTGACAGATAGTAGCCACATCCAACTTGCACATTTTGAAGCGCTGTCAATAGCTCAATACGACGCAATGTCTGAGAAGGCATCTAATCAGGAGTGAGCACGTACTGGCAAGCATGTGTGTGGCTTAACCTTAAGTTTCGCGTGGTTCAAGGCTAGTTGATTGTTAAAACTAATCGTAATAAGAGAGACCTGACGGCTACGACACCGATAAGCAGGGCAACTAAAGTTTAATTCCTACACTGGTAGCCGCAACCGAGTGTGAGCAGACGATAGTCGGCTCCTTCCGGAAGTACGTAATTCTTATCGAAATTCAAAAGCAAGGATTTTCGTTTACTACAGCCTGTTTATTAAACTATGTCAATAAGCATATACAGTAACAGTAGGAAGAAGCACACTGATCCAAACACCTATCTTGATTGACGTCAGCTGTTGATCAGTAGCAGCCGTGTATGGGAATCTGCTATATGACGAAATATAGCTGCTCAAAAAGAGTGAGGAGAAGGCTTCTGTAGAAAAGAGAATGTGTGAGAAAAAGGTAACTTCACGCTCTGCTTGTGAGCTCCACACATCGTACACGACAGCAAAATTTGGCTGAGATGTTCGCAGCAGCGTATGATATCCGCAGACTACGTTATTTCACTAAGCCTGAGGGGAGGTTCAGCACCCCCTGTAAACATCAACTGAATTCGTGAGCCTCGCATATAAGGTAAGGGTGACTTTGCAGCTAAGGATATTGGGAAAAACAATTTGTTACATTTGAATAATAAGCAGCCTATCTTAGATGGTGATACATATGCAATTCTTGTTTATATTTCTTCCTTGTAAGACTGGACTTTGAGGAATTACATGGGTCATTCAGTGTTTCTCAAGACTGATGAAAGAAGAAAAAAGTAACTATGGCACAGACAAGGATTCACAATCAGTAATCCTTCTGAAGGCTGGAGCATGCATGTAATTTGCTGTGTCTGGTAGGCCAGGCTCATACCTTTGCTGCGCAGAGTAGCTCATTGTCTTTCCTGTTGCACCCATCATTTTGCCAGCTCGGGTCTTGTCCTGTTTTCCACATTCTTTCAGGAAACGTCCCAATGCATTCTCTTCTTGGCTAAGTGCTAATAGAAAAATAAAATTCCATAAGCACTAGCAAAAAAAAAAATTTGTGTGCACAGCAGTAAATATGTCTGCCAACAAAAAGCAAGCTTTCAAAAACAGTTTTCAAGAACTAGCAAAGTGGGAAGACGCATTACGAGACAAAATGCAACATACTGTGCTCAGTTAAACCACTTAACCACCAGAAACTGGGTCCTTTGCCACACGTAAAAGTTAATGCAATGTGCTAGTAAAGATCCGTTCCTTTAGTGCCTGGGGTGATTAATTTAACACCCCAGGCACTAAGGCAATTATAATGCACAAAGTGACATCTTTGCTGTCAAGCCATTCCTCAAGCTACACTTGCATGCACGCTGTTGTACAAAGAACTTACAAGAGCGGGGCAAATAAAAAGAATGTGCACACACCAACTGCAGCTTCACCTAACAATTCCTTAGAGTGAAACACAGAGGGAGGCAATACCGTTTGCCAGCTGGCTCCAGTAGAATCTTCCTCTGAAGGATACATTAGATATGCACATCGCTAGCCCCTTCTGCAATACCTTTCCAGAATCACAGTTTTGTTCCCATTTAAAGGGACACAAAGGGAAAATATTATGTCAACCTAGATTGAAAGATAATGTAATAATTAATTTGCCATTCATAGCAAGAACAGAGCTTTTGTAAGCGAGAAAATTAAAAAAATAGAAAATCTTAGTGGCACCACTTATATTGGACTATGGTACCTCTCAAGCGACATCATCAGCACTGGCTGATTGCCAAAGAGTGGCAGTGAGGGAGGTTACATGGGGATTATGTCAACTCGTACATTTTTGTGTGGACGATTCAAATTAAAGAGTAGCAGCGCGACCTTCAGCAGGAATTTTCTGCACAACCAAGTCATATATTGGACACAGTAAATGATGACTAGACGAACAATTTATTGATCTGATTCGGTTTAATATATTATTTTAGAGCCTCTTTAAGAAGCAAACCGATATGCAGGTCCTGTCAAAGTTAACCCAAACAACACCACTGTTGACAGCTTGCGTAAAGAGATCAGATGCATTCTTTGGATCAGCACAGAAAACGATGGCAACACAAAAAAGGGCACAGGATGAGTGCTGTGTTGTCACATGTCCTTCCCATTTGTGTAGCCGTCGTTTTCTGCACTGATTGAAAGAATGCATCAATTCCAGCTCGAAAAGATTTCCACCTTACAGCAAAAAGTTCGGATATGTCTGCTGATAACCAGCACCATTATTGGTAGAGATATGAACATGCACTGCAAATCCTAGGCATCTGTATTCAGGCTGCATACATCTTATGAAGGACATGTTCATAGGTGATGGCATTCATCGTTCTTTATTTTGATGAGTGAAGTGCACGAGGCTGAATGCAGTGTTTGGAACGAAGAAAAGGAATGTTACATGGAGGGGTGCACGCACAGATGAAAGTGCTGTGCATGGGAAGAAACGCTGACGACAAAGAACCAAGCGCAAGGACATGCGCCGCAAGAAAGAAATGAAAACACAAGGAGCCACTCGCACAAGTCCACAAATCTTTAGCGAACGAATTGTGGGGACACACAAGGCCATGAAGAGGAGAAAAATGCGAAAGGCATTGTAGACCAGAGGCAGAGTCCCAGAAGCGTCCCAGAAAGTTCAGACACTGGATTGGACGCTGAAAAGTTCGGTTTCAGACCCGAACCACCCCAACTTCAACCATCAGGGGGCTACCAGTCAAGGGCTGGCCTATGCGTTTCAGTGCTTCAAGACTTCACCTGGCCACAGACTTCTGCCATGAGGTGCTTGGATGCCTACAGCCGTAGGCAGAACGTAAGCAGTTGAGCTGTGGACCCAAGCTTGCATACAGCTGCCTGGCCAGAACGTCCCAATCTCTTGCTGCTTCCTCCTGAATGTTCCACTGCAATGCCTGTGTCTCCTCAGCCGGCTAAACACAACAGCACTACATTCTTCATCAACTCACCACTTAGCCTCATCACAGGTTTGGTGAGATTATCGCCGCTTTCCTCATCACCTAGCCCCACTAGTCATGCAGTGGTGAACTGTTGTAGATTTGACTGAACCGCATGGTCCAAAAATAATTGTTTCATACCGTGGTGTCTCAATCCTCTATTAATGTCAGTTCAAGACATAATGTACTGTTAGCTGTTTTATTAGGTCTGTGCTATCCTATTTTCGTTTACTGTGTGTATTAAATGTCTTGTATGCGTCAGCATGAATAAACAGCTTTGTTCTTCATTGGGTGCTCTGAGGTCATGTCTCAGTGACCCGCTGGAAAACTAGTAAGGACTTTTATCACAGTCACAGGCACTCACTGATGCAGCTGCCGACGAGAACAGCTATTAAGTAATGTGTCACCACTGTCTACCCACACCCTGGAATTGAGCCAGCATATGCAAAAACCATGACTCATGTCCTTCACAATAAGCACACGGCTCAAAGGCAGGTGTCTTGTTTTCACGGCACGCATTTGTACCCTAATCAAGTGCACCAGTCAGCAGCAGAGTGGATAGCGCTGCCAGCTACACTATTGCATGCTGCTATTAGCAGGTCACAGCTCAGTACATTCAAGGACCACAAAGCATTGGTCATTATGCTTCAGAGGCCTGATCTGTGCCCGCTGATGGTAATGCATTTTGCTGAGCACATCTGCTGAGTACATGCCAAGGATTGATCTTTCGGACATTTTTCGGAATGCAGAAGGCAAAGGAAGCTAAGCAACCATTGGACTCAGGCAAATTATTTGTAGCGTTTACTACCAAAATGTGCGTGGCCTTCAAACAAAAGGAAATGAATTTCATTCAAATGTAGCCTTCAATGATCATGACGTCATGTCTTACTGTAACTTGGCTTAATGAACGTTTCAGTACAAGTGAATACCACCTGCAAAACTAGGCTGTTTTCCGTACAGGTCGAGAGTACTCCACCTTGAATGTAGGTTCTGGCAGTGGTGTACTAATTCCCATGTAGGATAGTTTCAAAACAAGGCACCACTGAAACCTTTAGTGTGTGCTGAAAGCATCTGAGTTGAAATCCAATCAAGTAAGAACAAAGTTGTGGTTGGATGCTGTAATCTCGCTTTTTAATGACTCCGATGTCAATTGGAGAAACAGAAATCCTGTGTCTGAATTGGAACATGTTAACTCAGACAGATGCCCTAGTCCCCTTTGTTTCTTTTTAGTCCTTAGTGCAAATAAACAAATTCGTCCATGTGGCTGGCAACATTTTAGATCTTGCTCTTAATTTTGACACTGACGGTATTGTGCCAATTAGTGATCCCCTTGTTAAACAGGAGGTGTAGCATCTGACATTCCAGGTCTTTTTAGTGTTGTGTATGCCACGACCACAGGTGTGTGATGCCATGTTTTATTTGTTTTTAATGGGTAACTACTTGGTATGTTTAAAGATTTTAAATGTTATGACTGGTTTCCAATTTACCATGCAACAGATATAAATGACATACTGAACTTTCCATTTGCGTGGTAATGGATAACATTCATCTATATAATCCAAAATCGGTGAAAAACCAAGTAGCGAAGTCCTTGCTGGTTTTCATATGAGTTACGGTGTACGCCCCGCAAAAAACTGCTGTTCCATCATCGTTACAAATAATCGCGTGACCAGGAATCGCATAAGCAGTTCAGTGAACTTAGTGCAAACATCTTTACCATCAAGATAAGGTAAGTACTTGGAATATGTGCAATTCAGCTTTTCAGAACTACCAGAATAATTCTGTAAATATGTGAAGGAATATAAATTAGCCAATGAGCCCATGTGTATAGTGGTGATGTTACAGGATCCGGTAATGGGTCTGCCTTTCCTTAGGTTGTCGCCCAGACGTTCGATGATTATTTTTCTTCTGTCTGCTCATTACTGACCCCAGGCATAGCAGATGTGCAATGATAAATTTACTGTATATACTCGTGTAATGGCACCACCCATGTAAAAGTCGCACCCAGAACTTTGTAACAAAATATCCCCCAAAAATATAGTTTGAAGATTACTTGGGTATAGGACGCACCCTTGATCTTTCAGAACGTTGGCAGTGTTATCTGTTATGTGGTGCAAGAGTTTCAAAGTTTCTTTTTTAATCGGTGGCAAAACAAGGCAGCGGTGCTTAAAGCCCCTCAATACAAATCAAAAGTAGTGCCATCCTTTGAAGATTGCCACCATCCTCCTACCCTGCACTTTCCCTCGATGCTTGGTCCTCCCGTTGGCTGTCGCGTGCTTTTGCACACCTTTTTCTTGCTTGTTTTTTGCTTCTGACGCCATCGCGGTGCCAAATATTGCGAGCGGCGTAAGCAGGCACGTTTCGTGCCTCCTTTGTGCTTTTGTAGCATAGTTACGTGTTCACGATGCCACATTGCTGTGCCTTCAGGTGCAGCACAAGTGAAAGGACGACAAGAGACTATTCCGTATTCCATCTGCCAAGCGAGACGCAGCACGGAGGAAAATCTGGCTTCAAAGAGTCAGCCGGGCTCATTTCAACCCAACGCAATGGTCCCGGCTCTGTGAGGTAAGCAAGCAATTCTTTGCTCATCACTAATCTCATATGCTGCCACTTGTTTCATTAGTTTTTTGCTCTCCTAAATGCTGCATGCTCGCGCTGCATTTATTTTTAACTTTCGTGCCCGACTTCAATCAAGTTGTCTTCAAACGCATGTGCTTTTTGTCGACTCAGTCATACATTCCATGGCATTGTCTTTGTTTGGCCTGAATGTATACAAATAGCACTTTTTGAGTGTATCGCTGTACATTACGAAGTGGTGATGATACGCAGGCAAACAAGTGTGCTGATGACGTCCTGATCATTATAAGTCTTTATCGCTCTTTACGCCTTATCCATCCGCATCGAACTGTTATGAACCATGACCAAACCCACTCGAGCGGCGGCACTGCCAAGTGGACAGTACCTTGAAAGTGATCTGCAATGCAGACAAAGAGTGCCAACTGCTGATATAGCGTCACACTTTGTATTCTCGCCGCTTACTCAGCGTTGAAGAGAGATGCGCAGAGCATCTGCTAGTTCAGCACTGTGTAGGGGGAGCCAACACCGGCACAGGAGGAGGAGAGAGGAGATGGTACTACTTTTATTTCATTTAGCGGCTTTAGCCATGCTGAGTTTTCGGTGCCTCAAGGAAGCAAAAGCACAACCTCCGAGATTTAGCGGCTGCCTCCAAGACGCTGCCGTTGCTGGCCTTTGGGACGTCACTATCTATTCCAACCCGCAGGTCGCACGCTACGAGAATAGCCAAGAATAGCCAGAGCCAGTACAAGTGAGTACTGTAGTTCAATAAAGGCAAATACCACCAAAAATATTTATGAAAAATAAATGTGTCTTTTTTTCCATGTAATGGCCGGACCCTCGATTTTAACCCCAAATCTTGGAAAAAAACCTGCGGCTATAACACTCCATAATACTTGTTGCTTTTGGCGTGTTGTGAACCCTGGAATTCGTGCTGACATCAGTCTTACTGATTCTTATGGTGTCCCTATCCCCTATTCAGATTGCGCTCAACTTCTTAATGATACGTTTGCAACAATTTTCACTCATGAAAACGTTAACTCATTGCCAACTTTAAAGACATTAGTGGGAATCACAATGCATGAGGTAGTCATCAGTGAGTCTGGTGTTTTATCTCTACTAACAAATCTTAAACGTCATCTAGTGCCGACCATCTAGGTTTCAATAATAAAATTTTAAAGAATCCATTGCATAGTATTTATTCTATCTTAACCGCTCTATTTTCCCAGTCACTATCAACTGGTGGTATTCCTAATGACTGGCGCATTGCTAAAATAATACCCATTTTCAAATCAGGTGATCACGCTTCTCCGCTTAATTATTGTCCCATCTCTTAACCAGCACAATTTGTAAATTACTCCAACATATCATACACAGTCAAGTCATCAACTTCCTTAAAGACCATAACATTATTTTTAAGCATCAGCATGGTTTTCGCAAGGGCTTATTCATGTGACACCCAACTTGCTGGATTTATTAACGACATACACGCACTGATAGATGCTGGGTTCCAAGTTCACGCAATATTTTTAGATTTTTCTAAGGCATTTGATCGTGTTCCACACCATAGGTTGTTACTTAAACTTTCACAGCTTAACATTCACCCTACTATAATTGTATGGATCACCGATTTTCTCTCATCTAGAATTCAGTTTACATCAGTTAACAATTCCAACTCATGTTATGCTGATGCTACGTCTGGAGTTCCACAAGGCAGCGTACTTGGACCTTTACTCTTTCTAATCTATATTAATGATTTACCCAGTTGCGTGTCATCATAAATCAGACTATTTGCAGATTATTGTGTACTTTATCGATGTGTAACAAGTAACGCTGATGGCCACTTATTACAAACTGACCTGGATGCAATAAGTGCATGGTGTTCTAATTTGTTAATGCCACTAAATATTTCCCAAACTAAACTCATGTCTTTCACCAATAGGTCACGAATTCCAACCACCTACTCCCTTGATAACAACGCTGTGGAACTCGCAACAACTTACAAGTACCTTGGCATTAATCTTCAGTCAAACTTATCATGGAATAATCATATTAATCTTACCCTTGCCTTTTCAAACCATACTCTCGGACTTATTAAACATAACTTAAAAGAAGCTCCAATGCATGTTAAATAACTAGCGTACACAACATTAATCCGTTCTAACCTAGAATATGCGTCTGCCATCTGGGATCCCAAACGAACTTATATCATCAGTAACAACGAAGCCTTGCAGAACCGTGCTACGCGATTTATTTTTCCAGATTATTCACGTTACACCAGCGTCACCTCGTTAAAGAATAAAGCTTAGTTGGATAAGTTAGCACTTCGCCATAAAATTTCTCGCCTATCACTTTTCCATAAGCTTTATCCCCATCCATCACTCCATGATGATTTCTTTCAGTCACCACCAGTTATCTTTCCACGCCGTGACCATCCATACAAAGTCAAACACACTAACTGCCAGTCATCCCATTATGCATATTCATTCTTACCACGCACAATAACTGAATGGAATGCCTTACCATCAGACATTGCCACGGAACCAGACTTGACTAAGTTTCAAGATTTAATTCGCTCACGACTTGTCAACTACTCTTATTATTATTTTTTGGGGGGCTTTTACAGTGTTATCGATGTTTGTTGCTGTTTGCTTTTCATTGCAGTTGCCTTATGTTCTCCTAATATGTACTAATGTTTTCTCTGTAATAATTGTGACTTAATTATCTTGTATATTACTATGTTTCACTCTATTATTACTTTTGTTACATTCTCTTGTTTTTAGTATGTACAAACTATGACCAGTGCCTGTGATCACCCCCCTTCCCCCATGTAATACCCTCGTAATGAGGGCCTTTGGGGGTATTTTTGAATAAATGAATAAATATATATGGTACCGGTGGAAGTTTAGTTGTCAAATAAGGTGATGTCATCGGATGTGATGGATTCTACACGTTCACTGAAGGCAGAAACTTCTTGCACGCACACACAAACACACACGAGCACGGGCGCACACAAATTATACCGAGCCTTTTATTAAAGGGCCCCTCACCAGGCCACACAGCAAATTATGGTTATACGCTAAAAATTTTTACGTGCCCTTTAACCCTTTCAGGGTCAATGACGTAAATATATGGCGCCGCGAACAAGTCCAAAATGGTCGATGCCGTATATTTACGGTGCCGTCTGTACATTTAAAAAGCATGGCAATTTCCTAACTTATTCGTTCCTGGCATGTGCTGCCACTACATGGGAATAAAAGGAATTTTTTTCTTGCGCCTCTCTCTCTTGGTTTTCGTTGCATGGTTTGTTTTAAAGCTACTTTGCTCCGGCGCGTCTATATACTACCGCTCGCGCACTGGCGCGCACGCGGGCGGGCGGCCGGTGTTTTGGGTTTTGTTCCACAGGCGGTTTCGGCATTTTGCGCTCGTAAAACTGATGGCTATCTCGTTACTAATTGCTCAAAGGAGGGACGCCTGTTTCTCGCTCGTTTAGTGCTCACAAGCGTGCACATAGGAAGGATGCCGCCATGCATGTGTTTCCTTTCTTTTCTTTCTTTCTTTTTTTGAGATTCGCGAAAACTAATTGCCTATGGTTGGCGATCAGATGAAGATTAGCGGAAGTTTGTCATACATTTTGCTTTTTTGACAGGCACACGACCACACAGTTTTCTTGGGTGCACGCACCTACGCAGTTCCATTATGCTATAGATGTACATATTAGTGTAAGAGCAGGAACATTTGAGACTTGCAAAATATTCTCGTGAGCGCATTTTCTAAGCTTTGAACTATGTGTATAACAATGAATCAAATTTTTCATTCTTATAAGTTTATTTCCTTTTTTTATTGTTGTTGTTCATGAATAAACAGTAGATATTGTCACGTGGTGGTGACGTTGAATAACACAGTAGCAATACTGTGAACGACAAAACAAACTTTTATTGGGCGAACCTGTGCCCACAAAACAGGCTACGCTTATAGCACAACGATAGCGGCGAACACGCTCGGCGATCGTCGAAAATCTGATCAGCGGGTCAAGCGCGTCGGCTTTTATACAACAGTCGTCGAATGTTCCAGACTAATCGTTGGGACCCGCATGCCTTCCACAAAGTTCTACAACATTCGAGTCACGCGATGAAATCAGATAATACAAGGCTCGGCGACAACAGACTGCGGATAGAAGCATCGATAACTTTCCAGAAACTTCGGTACATGCAAGCGCGTCCCGCGCTGTGCGATAAGATTTGTTAGGCGGCGAAACGGGGTCGCCCGATAAATATAAGTACACGTGTCAATACCCCCCTCTTAAAAAGCATCGTCCCGATGCTACAAATATAAGAGAGCGAAACACAAAAGGACACTTATTAAACATAATTAACAAAACAACGAAAAGAAATCAAGTCCAAAGGTCAGTTACGCGAAGTCCCAAAGTTCGTCAACGCTCGTGGTACGGCTTGAGTCGCACAACGTGGACAATTTCAGGTCGTGAGCGGCGCCGCTGTGACAGCGAAATGCCGTCTGGCACGACCTCATAGTCCAGTGCGCCAATACGTCGGATGATCTTGTACGGTCCGAAATAGCGACGCAAGAGCTTCTCGCTCAGTCCTCGTCGGCGTATAGGGGTCCAAACCCAAACACGGTCACCGGGCTGGTACTCGACAAAGCGTCGTCGGAGGTTGTAGTGTCGGCTGTCGGTCCTCTGCTGGCTCTTGATTCGCAGGCGGGCGAGCTGTCGGGCTTCTTCGGCGCGCTGGAGGTAGCTAGCGACGTCAACATTCTCTTCGTCAGTTACGTGCGGCAGCATGGCGTCAAGCGTCGTCGTCGGGTTCCTGCCGTAAACCAGCTTAAACGGCGTGATCTGCGTTGTTTCTTGCACCGCCGTGTTGTACGCAAAGGTTACGTACGGCAGGACCACGTCCCACGTCTTGTGTTCGACGTCGACGTACATTGCTAGCATGTCGGCGAGGGTCTTGTTCAGGCGCTCCGTGAGACCATTCGTCTGCGGATGGTAGGCAGTTGTCCTCCTGTGGCTTGTCTGGCTGTACTGCAGAATGGCTTGGGTGAGCTCTGCTGTAAAAGCCGTTCCTCTGTCGGTGATGAGGACTTCTGGGGCACCATGTCGCAGCAGGATGTTCTCGACGAAAAATTTCGCCACTTCGGCTGCGCTGCCTTTTGGTAGAGCTTTAGTTTCAGCAAAGCGGGTGAGATAGTCCGTCGCCACGACGATCCACTTATTCCCGGATGTTGATATCGGAAACGGCCCCAACAAATCCATCCCAATCTGCTGGAATGGTCGGCGAGGAGGTTCGATCGGCTGTAGTAATCCTGCTGGCCTTGTCGGTGGTGTCTTGCGTCGTTGACAGTCTCGGCATGTCTTGACGTAACGGGCGACGTCGGCGGTCAGACGCGGCCAGTAATACCTTTCCTGTATTCTCGACAGTGTCCGGGAGAATCCGAGGTGCCCAGCGGTTGGATCGTCGTGTAGGGCGTGCAGTATTTCTGGACGCAGCGCTGACGGTACAACAAGAAGGTAGCTGGCGCGGACTGGTGAGAAGTTCTTCTTCACGAGCAGGTTGTTTTGCAGCGTGAACGACGACAACCCGCGCTTAAATGCCCTAGGGACAACGTCGGTGTTTCCTTCCAAATACTCGACGAGGCCTTTTAGCTCCGGGTCTGCTCGTTGCTGTTTAGTGAAGTCTTCCGCGCTTATTATCCCAAGGAAGGCGTCATCGTCCTCGTCGTCCTGCGGCGGGGGATCGATGGGGGCGCGCGATAAGCAGTCGGCGTCGGAGTGTTTTCTTCCGGACTTGTATATTACCGTGACGTCATATTCTTGTAGTCTGAGGCTCCACCGCGCCAGCCGTCCTGAAGGGTCCTTTAAGTTAGCTAGCCAACACAATGCATGATGGTCACTGACGACTTTGAATGGCCTGCCATAGAGGTAAGGGCGGAATTTAGCTATAGCCCAAATGATGGCGAGGCATTCCTTTTCAGTCGTAGAATAGTTGCTTTCCGCTTTTGACAGCGACCGGCTAGCATACGATATCACCCTTTCAAGTCCTTCTTTCCTCTGGACTAGGACGGCACCGAGGCCTAGGCTACTGGCGTCAGTGTGGATTTCGGTATCGGCGTCCTCGTCGAAGTGTGCAAGTACCGGCGGCGACTGCATGCGTCGTTTGAGTTCTTGAAATGCCTTGGCCTGCGGCGTTTCCCACTTGAACGCGACATCACATTTGGTCAGATGTGTTAGCGGCTCCGCGATGCGTGAGAAGTCCTTGACAAAGCGCCTATAGTAGGCACACATGCCAAGGAATCTGCGCACTGCCTTCTTGTCGGTTGGCTGCGGGAACTTTGCGATGGCAGCTGTCTTCTGTGGGTCGGGGCGTACTCCTGATTTGCTGATCACGTGGCCTAGGAACAAAAGCTCATCGTAAGCGAAGCGGCACTTTTCCGGCTTCAGAGTGAGCCCTGATGACTTGATGGCTTCTAACACTGTCGCAAGCCGCCTAAGGTGATCGTCGAAATTTCCGGCGAAGACAACGACGTCATCGAGGTAAACAAGGCACGTCTGCCACTTCAGTCCGGCTAACACCGTGTCCATGACGCGCTGAAACGTTGCAGGCGCCGAGCACAGTCCGAATGGCATGACCTTGAACTCGTAGAGGCCGTCTGGCGTGATGAAGGCAGTCTTTTCGCGATCTCTCTCGTCGACTTCTATTTGCCAGTAGCCAGACTTGAGGTCCATCGACGAGAAGTATTTAGCGTTGCAGAGCCGATCCAATGCGTCGTCTATCCGTGGAAGGGGGTACACATCCTTCTTCGTGATCTTGTTCAGTCGACGATAATCGACGCAGAAGCGTAGGGTTCCGTCCTTTTTCTTTACCAGGACTACAGGAGAGGCCCACGGGCTTTTCGACGGCTGGATGATGTCGTCGCGCAGCATTTCGTCGACTTGTTGCCTAATAGCTTCACGTTCTCGCGTCGAAACTCGGTAAGGGCTCTGGCGGAGTGGTCGAGCGCTCTCTTCGGTTATTATGCGATGCTTTGCAACTGGTGTTTGTCGAATCCTCGATGACGTCGAAAAGCAGTCTTTGTATCGTCGGAGAAGACTTCTGATCTGTTGCTGCTTACTCATAGGAAGACTTGGATTCACGTCGAAGTCTCGTTCGGGGACAATGCTCATCGGGGTAGATGCGGCTGAATCCGAGAGGACAAAGGCATTGCTGGTTTCCAAAATTTCCTCGATGTATGCGATTGTCGTGCCCTTGTTGATGTGCTTGAACTCTTGGCTGAAGTTGGTTAGCATAACTTCCACTTGCCCTCCGTGGAGTTGAGCGATCCCTCTTGCGACGCAAATTTCACGGTCGAGCAGTAGATGTTGGTCGCCCTCGATGAGGCCTTCTACGTCAGCGGGTGTTTCAGTGCCGACGGAAATAATAATGCTGGAGCGCGGCGGGATGCTCACTTGATCTTCGAGCACACTCAAGGCGTGGTGACTACGACAGCTCTCCGGCGGTATCGCTTGGTCTTGTGACAGCGTTATCGATTTCGACTTCAGGTCGATGACTGCGCCATGTTGATTCAGGAAGTCCATGCCGAGAATGACATCTCGTGAACACTGTTGCAGGATAACGAAGGTGGCAGGGTAAGTCCGGTCATGAATGGTAATTCTTGCCGTGCAGATTCCACTCGGTGTGATGAGGTGTCCTCCAGCGGTCCGAATTAACGGGCCTTCCCATGCAGTCTTAACTTTCTTCAATTGGGCTGCGATGGTTCCACTCATGACAGAGTAATCGGCTCCTGTGTCTACTAAGGCGGTGACTGCGTGGCCGTCGAGAAGCACGTCGAGGTCGGTGGTTCTTTGTCTTGCGTTACAGTTAGGCCTCGGCGTCGGATCACGGCTGCGTCGCGTTGACCTGTGGTTGGTACGTGGCGTCGTCAGGTGGTCATTCGTCAGCGTGTTCTTTCCTGCCAGACTTCGTCGAGACGGCGGTGTGTCGTCGTTGTTATGTCGTCGAGATAGGCTTTTCGGCGTCTTCGTCGGCGGCGGAGGATCTTCGTCAGTTCGACGAACAGCAACCGCACCTCCATCGGTTGCTGCTTTTAGTTTTCCGGATATGGGCTGACGGACCGGCCCCGGGCTGGGCCAGTGTATGGTCGGCGCTGTGGCGACAGGTAGCGGCCTGGTGACGGCGAACGGGACGGTCGTCGAGGGCTCCACTGAGTAGCGGCGAGGTAGTCGGCGATGTCACGAGGGCGTTCACCTTCCCTCGGGCGCTGCGCGTTGACGGCGAAGCCTCGCAATCCCAGCTCGCGGTATGGGCATCGGCGGTAAACATGGCCGGCTTCGCCGCAGTGGTAGCAGAGCGGGCGGTGGTCGGGGGCGCGCCAAATGTCCGTCTTCCTCGCGTAGGTGCGCTGGGCGACGGGTGGTCGTACTGGCGGCGGCGGCGGACGACGGAATTGGGGCGTTGCAGGGCCCTGGCGCGGTCGCGGAGGGGGACCTTGACGACGTGCGACGGCGGCGTAAGTCATCGCTTCTGGCTGAGGCTGCGGTACTTGCGGTTGCACCTCAGGAACTCCAAGCGATCGGTGCAACTCTTCTTTCACGATGTCGGCGATCGAAGCTACTTGAGGCTGCGACGAAGGCAGGACCTTGCGCAGTTCTTCGCGCACAATGGCCCTGATGGTCTCTTGAAGGTCGTCCGAACCCAGTCCTTGGATGGCATACTGCGGCGTGTGCCCCTGGCGGTTATATTGCCGGGTGCGCATCTCCAGAGTTTTCTCGATCGTCGATGCCTCTGCAGAAAACTCAGCCACAGTCTTCGGCGGGTTACGAATAAGTCCGGCGAAAAGGTCTTGCTTGACGCCGCGCATCAGGAAGCGAACTTTTTTCTCCTCCGACATTTCCGGGTCAGCGTGCCGGAAAAGACGGGCCATCTCCTCCGTGAAGATCGCGATCGTCTCGTTCGGCAGCTGCACTCTGGTTTCTAGTAGAGCTTGGGCTCGCTCTTTTCGCACGACGCTTGTAAACGTGTGCAAGAAGCCGCTTCGGAAAAGGTCCCACGTCGTTAAGGTGGCTTCCCGATTCTCGAACCACGTTCTGGCGGCGTCTTCCAACGCGAAATAGACATGCCGCAGCTTGTCGTCGCTGTCCCAACTGTTAAACTTAGCGACCCTCTCATACGTTTCGAGCCAGGTTTCCGGGTCCTCGAATGTTGATCCGCGGAACGTCGGAGGTTCCCTGGGCTGCTGCAGCACGATGGGGGACGTTGGGGCTGCCATTGGGGTTGCCTTGTCCACAATCTTTTTGGTCTTCTCAGGTAGAAGTCCGTGCTCCGGGGGCAGCTGTTGAAGACGGCGGCTTGCTCGATGCTCCGGGACTACGTTGGTGCTCTCTTTGCGGTCCGGGCTTGGATCACGGCTTGTCGGGGGCGTCCGGTACATGAACGAAAAGCACCTCCACCAGATGTCACGTGGTGGTGACGTTGAATAACACAGTAGCAATACTGTGAACGACAAAACAAACTTTTATTGGGCGAACCTGTGCCCACAAAACAGGCTGCGCTTATAGCACAACGATAGCGGCGAACACGCTCGGCGATCGTCGAAAATCTGATCAGCGGGTCAAGCGCGTCGGCTTTTATACAACAGTCGTCGAATGTTCCAGACTAATCGTTGGGACCCGCATGCCTTCCACAAAGTTCTACAACATTCGAGTCACGCGATGAAATCAGATAATACAAGGCTCGGCGACAACAGACTGCGGATAGAAGCATCGATAACTTTCCAGAAACTTCGGTACATGCAAGCGCGTCCCGCGCTGTGCGATAAGATTTGTTAGGCGGCGAAACGGGGTCGCCCGATAAATATAAGTACACGTGTCAATATATACCAATGCAAACTATTTTTTTTTCACTTTACAGTAACCCTAGAAAAACTGCAGTAAATTTTTTTTCGAAATAGATCCCTCAGAAGGATTGGAATCTGCAATAAAAAAAAATCGACCCTGGGCGGTCGCATATGGCGAAAAAATCCACCCTGAAAGGGTTAGAGTGTTCTACCACAAGAATTTTCCAAATTAGTTCATTTATTAATAGCAGAGACAGAAATATTTGAAGTGCTGCAAATCTACAATTTCAGGAGACAAGCGTCACTGCCAAGAGACACTCACTCCACTTGCCCCGTCTAGCCTCCGCAAGTGAAATTTCTTCCCTGCATTTTCCCATACCAGAGTCAGAGGATTGTGTAACAAATACATCATGGGCACCGCCTTCATCGTTTTTTTTTTTTTTTTTCTCGCGTGCGTTTTTGCTGAGTGGTGCACCTTGGGTGATAGTCGCATGCGCGAGCTGTTGCATTTGTCTTGTTTGATGCAATGGACAATTTTTCATGCTCTGCACAAGAACATGTGATTAGCGGTATAAATAGGTGCCACAATCACAAGCACTGAGGAAGACGCGAGACGAAGAAAGAGCATGACTGCAGCGCAGAAACACGGTAGAACATGACATAGCTTTGTTTTCTATGCACACAACTGCACGACGTGGGAAGAAGCAGACGAAACAAAAGTACACCTCTCTTGGTACGGTATGAAGTAAAACAAAAACACGTAGGCATTCAGTTTTTATGTATTATTATTCATCTAAACTTTAATTTGTCTATTGAAGCAAGAGATTAAACAAATAACTTATGTGCCTTGAATGAGTGACGTCACAGCCCTGCCATGTACGTAGGCACACTTGTGCGATCAACGTTCAATTTGAAATTTAAGCTCTTTCCATGGCACGCAGGGAGTAATACTTAGCAGACACGATCATTAGCGCCAATTGTGTGCACTGCACTTTTCAGCTCAAAATGGCCAGACCTGGCGAGGGGCCCTTTAAGCAGAGTCGCTGACTACTAACGAGTACGACAGACGCCCTAATGCATCATTGGCTCAGAGGCAGCAGGCGCATATGTACATAGTGCAATTTGAATCTATTCTATCCCTAAGAAGCGTTTACTTCCTCATTACCATGCAGCTGTAGATGAGCAAAAAACAACTTTCTGGTTCTTTTCCTTTCCTCCACACGGCCAGCTCCATCGCTACCGCGGATGCGAGCACCATATGGTGATGCTGCAAGGAACCCAGCAGCGCACAAGGCTTGCGTGCTCTACTGTGACTAGTTGGCCCATTTAGCAAGGAAACATTAAGGCCGCAGCTCCCATGGTGACAAAACCCGGTGAGGTACGCAAAGAAAAGCTTCAATTTTAAAAACTGCCCTGTCCATTTTGTATACACTTTTGGATGGTACACTGTTTGACAAAAAGTATGAAACTAAAGATATAGTTGTTCATTTTGCTATTAACCTAAAATTTGGTAAACACGTTAACCACATCGTAAGTACATCTTTTAGCATTCTTGGTTTTGTATCCTAAACTACTCGTGGTTTTAGTGATTCTCATTGGTTTATTAAATTGTTTCAATCTTTAGTTGCTAGTAAACTTGAATACCGTTTAAATAGTATGGAATAGCATTGGTGTTGTTCTTTAGGAGAAAACTGTAAAAGTGCTATGCAGATTTATTAGTTTAATTCTCGATAGATTCATGGGTCATTCAGATTATTACAATTACGTGAGAGTTCATGATAGGTGCAACATGAAAAACATTGAATTGGCAATGAAAAGTTTGGGACATCATATTTTTTGCAGAGGTGCATTCATGAGTATATAGAATGTCCATTTTTGCTTCAATCTACTATTTGCTTTTTTTTCTCCTGGCAAAGCGATTTAGAGTGAAATATCTGTTTAGAGTAAAGAAAATTCGCAAGCCAAGTCACATAATTCGTTCTCAATGTTTATTTAACAGTGTGAATAACAATGACAATGCTGACATTTTCATAAACGGTACCTGTGTTTTTAAAAATACCACTGAATTATTTTTCGACGATATATGTATTTGTTTATGATCTCTTTTTGACTTTTTCTTCATTATGTACCAAATTACAATGCTTTTGTATGCTCTTTTGGGGCACATACATAACCAATTCAATTCAATCACAAGTTCAATTCCTGCCAGCAGAAGCCACACACCAATGGGGTCAAATAATACCCATATGCTGACATTACAGTCCACATTAAAGAATCCCCAGGTGTTGGAAAACAACCCACAGCCCCACACTAAAATTACTTTAATGTTCATGTGCGGCTATGGGACACAGGAACTACCAGAGAAACAGCCACTAATGTCATTAGTTCAAGGTTAGTGCACATGTGCCAATAGCATGTCTTAAAGGGCCCCTGCCCAGGCCCCATTGGAAATTTTGGCTATAAAACAAAAAATGTAAACTGCCATCTTGGCAGCATCTTACTGCAAGGATTTTTCATATTGACTATTTATTAGAGGTGATGAGAGAAACTGAAATGTTTCATTGCCATGCTGACAGGAAGCAAGCTTCACCACCAACATGACACCCTCATCTTTGCCTTGACTAGTGTCTAAAAGTGATATTTCTACCCTGCCTTCTTCCATACTGGAACCAAGTGACTGGTCATGTTTACGCCACGAGCTCCGCCTCTGCATTTTTTTTTTCTCTTCCTTTTTTTGCTGAGCAGCAACGCACTTCCAGTTACAGTTTGACGTATGCCGCCTTGGGTGATTTACTGAAGTCACGTGCCACAATCAATGACACTGCAGGCAAGGTGTCTTACGCAGAGGTGTTTATGCATGTAACCTGTATTCTCCGGCAGGAAGCGGTGCTCACTTGAGAGGAAGAGTGCACAGGTGTTCATTTGAAATTTTAGATGTTTTCGCACCTTGAAGCAGTTTGATACTTTGTAGGCGTGATTATCAGCACATGATCCATGCATTGTGCAAACTCTGTTTGCAATGCCCAAACCTGGTGAGGGGTCCTTCAACACCTTCAGGTGAGAGTACAGTAAAGCCTGTGCATGCAAGAACTTATACATCAAGTTTTCTGAAACTTTACCTTTCACAACATGAATATATATACCAATTAGTGTGCAAACATGTCGTGTTCACTGATTACATTTTTTTTTCAATCTTCATATAACATTTTGCAACGAAAATACATGAAGGGAGCAATACTGTTTGCCACACAGCCACAGATATTACACACCACCATCAATCTCAGGCCATTTAATCTATATACTCAGTGCAACCATGCACAACAGCAGTACCTGCAACACTTAGCAAACTGTGGCACTCTTATACGGGGAGTCCCAGCTATCATACATCACATTTTTCATATATCATACAGCAAAAAGTACACCTGACCACAAAAGTTTAAAGACCACAAGATCTCAGAAAACATTCATTTCCTGAGCAGCCTGTAGCAGTAGCTAGTAAAACTATATACGACAATGTTGTTAGCATATTCTAGCCGAGGCAATTAGCAGGCTGCGTTGTGAAACTTCAGAGATGTCCAGCTTTTTCTCAGATTTCATGGCCCGCAATATTTTGTGACCGGGTGTACTTGGCTGAAAACATGCCAGTTTTAAGTTTCTTTCAATTTTCCAGAAATTCTTCATTGACAGCACGCCATTCAGAGCAGTAATTTAAAAAGTAGTCTAATTAAAATTAATTAATAAATTGAATGGCATCAACAAAAAAATTACTGGCGGCTGCTCTACTCGACTGTGAACAATATACACTTGGCTATCTTCACATAGAATGTGATGGTCCGCCTTTATTAACAATGTTATTTATTAACAATGTGATGCATGATAGCTGAGACACCTTGTATATATGCACCACTAATCAAACAATAAAAATGAATCTGAATTGATACACAGTAGCACACAAGGTAAATTGCAGCAAAAAAAAACATAGATGAGAGCCACCCACTGTCGGTCCTACTTAGTTTGGACTCCCACTCTTACACTGGTATTTGTCCAGTAAAGTACAGGACATATACAGTGTTACACAATTAACCATGTATGCAGCTTTTAAAAATATTCAAACGATTTGCAAGGAAAACACAGCTTATAGTTAATTAAATTATGGGGTTTTACGTTCCAAAACCACTTTCTGATTATGAGGCACGCCACAGCTCACAGTCAAGCATCATCGTACCTCATACCTAGGTCTTGGTATCCTTTTGCATCTATTTTGTGCATACATGTAATAATTAATGCTGTCTGGTAAAGCATTATTGTAACTGCTCCCAGGTGGGAAAAAATAAAAAAATGAACACACCCAATATGCGGTCTTGGTAGTTTTCCAGCACCCGCAGCAAGTTAGTGCAGGACTCCTGGATGGCCCCGAAGAGTTCGAGCTTGGCATCAAGCTCAGCATCGCTGGCAATGATGCAGTCATCTTCCTTGCGACCAATCTTGCGGAAGAATGCCTGCTTGGTGGTCCAGTACTGCTGCTGCATACGCGACACTGTCGATGACTGCCCATAGTATGCAGTAGGCCTTGTGCTGCACACATACGCATCAAGTGGCACCTTTGTTGATTTTCATGTTTGCTACGAGATCAAGGATCAATATTAAACTTCCTGGCACCCACTTTTTTTTTTTTTTTTCAAATAGGCGCAGCCATAGAAGTACACATGGCAGTACCCTAAATCAAAAGCCTAGTTACTAATGTGTGCTCAAGGAAAATATATATTAATCAGTACAAGACCATCTACGTGGCTCCACGAGCTAAATGACAGTGGTTATTCAGCAGGTTATATATGATACCTGCTATTGGTTATACAAGACACTTTGATCTTGGTTGTCCTAAATTTGTGATAAAAGAAATATTAAAACAATGAACCTCTCTCTTTCTTCTGACGAGCTTCAAGAATTCAAACTTTAATTCAACAATACCTCCATGAATGAAGAGCCATTTTCAATAAAGTTTTAGCATTAATTCATTACAAAATGTGACGATGCTTGCTTATAAGCGCACAAAAATTTTATAAAGAAGCAACTATGTAACTGAAAATATTTAATGCAAACCACTGTACTTATAATAAACATGCAGCAGAAAATATTTATAGAAAATCCTTAATAATGTTACCAAAACTACATGGTTTCAACATGCCACCAAAAATATGTCTAGTGCTCACTTTTAAAGAAAAGTACCATTTTAACACATCATCTCAAAGAAAACAAGAGACTGAGACCTCTGTAGCACAATATTCTGTAAACTGGGATGTTGCTTACTGTAAAATCCTGTAAATAACAGAAGTTCTGAACTGCAAATTTTCCATGTCAAATTTTCTTAATTAATCTTTAAAGGGACACTAAAGGCAAATACTACATGTAAGTCAATGTGGACAGTTTAAATACCATTCCAGAAACCTCACAACGCTTGTTTCGTGCCAAGAAAAGACTTAGTTTACGAGAAATTTGCATCTGAAGGATGTGAATACCTTTTTTGAAATTCAAATCTCCCGCCACCGAACCGGGGAAGTGGCGAGGTTGCATACGCTATCAGTACTCTTTGCTGCTGTTGGCGAGTAAAACGGCGTCCAACAGACGGCGGTACCAAGCCAAGTCAGAGCGGCAGATTCACCGCTGCAACTGCTTTTTGGTCAAGTGGCGTAGACCGTTTGGGCATCCCGCAACAACACATGGAAGTTGAATTCTCTGCTACTTGCAGTTTGTGAGAGTTTCGCGAACCAGCAAAACCAGCACAGCACTACGCAATAACTACTGCAAGACGAAAGCATGGGCGGCGCGGAGTCGAGCAGAAATGAAACCTTTCGACCACGCGCGTCGTTGTCAGCGTAATTTCAATGAGTTCTTATTTCTAAAAATGAAATAGAACTGGACAAGCAGAATTTCATTTCGCCTTATAATACAATACAAGGATGTTTTTTTTTTTGGTAACAAATGGTTGACTACTAGTGACAGAATTTAACTGAGGAGTGCTTTCGTCATCAGGCAAGTACTTGAATGTCCCGGGGAAGTCTTTAACCATGTCCTACATTTGCCTCAATTTCTCGATTATTAAGGCTCTGTTCGTGATAATATTGACACCTTAGAGATTCTCGAGCACTAATCTATCCCTTTAGCTTGATTTAATATTTGCCTTTAGTGTCCCTTTAAGTGCCAAAGTTCTTAGGGTTGAACTGTTTTCAGCCTTATATGGCAATGACCAAGCATTCGTTAGCCAAACCATACTTGGGCAATTTTCACAGCTCTAAAACTGTTCCCCGTTTCCCCATACATTATTCTACGGTTCATTTGCCGGATTTTATGGCACGTTCGAGACACTGTATATGAAGCACACAATATAACCATATCAACATTTAAAGGTGCACATCAAAGAAATTGATGCCTCGAATGGCCAATAGCAAAAATTATGTTTATGGAATCCATATGCATACAACCACATATCCAACTTCTCATTAGCAAATATAGGCTTGTGCAAGTGAGAAGGTAGATATACAACTGTGATATGTCATATACAATGCACTTATGGTGTAAGCTAGAAAATTTCGCTGCTCGAGCCTAGAAACTTGCAGAGTACAACTCAGGATGCACACATTTAAGCCACCCAAGTAAACAAAAGTACTATATCTATTTATGAGAAAAAAAAGGTTTTTTCTTAAGGCCTCATGTCTGACACTGGGCTTAGAACATAAAAACAAGTTAACATAGCCTCGACTACATGACCACTACCTCACATGACTACATTACAGTGCACTTACACACACACTTAGGTTTGTTAAAAAAAAAAATTCTAAAAAATTTTAAAGAAATTAAACAAAATGTTTATGCACAACTTTCACAGACAGTGGCAGTACCACAGTTTGTTTGTGAACCAGCAACACAGTGGTGAGCACCTGCAGAACGGGCAACTGCTGCATTTTCAAGAAGCAAAAGAAGCGCAGACGAATAGCCAATCAATCAATGTCTTCTTAAATTAGAAGTGTGGTACATTGTGAGAAAATAAATATTGGCTTGCATATTAAATCATCAAAAAGGAAAATAGTTAATAAATATCGAGCGAGACAGAAAGGGAGGTGCATGCAGCTGCTATATGTAGTGTGCCTCAATTGAATGCACCTTGAAAAGTCTGTGTTCAAAATGTTCGCTGCATTATTCAGACTCAAATGCCAGGAAAGTATCTTTCCCATCGTCATTGACTTTCAGATCCCTGCAGTCATTGTATCCCCGTATTTTTTCTGTCCCTGCCCATTGTATTCTCTTTCTTTAGATTCCTCAAAGACCAAGAAAAGTAGAATCGAAAAGAGAAGCAATATTTATTTTTGACCTTCCACTGGTTTTGTCCGTTGTTGACCAACTTAACTCTTGTCCAACTCTTTCAATAACCAAGAGACTAATATGCTTCCAGAGTTACTCTTATTGTTTGATCACAAAACTACTTTGTTTCCTTACACGAGCGCAAACTTCACTTGGTTTTTTTAAACTTCACTTCATACTCGTAATACACTGCGGCACAACATGCAGACTTTGACGGCCCACGATCAACACTGAACCAAACTAAATTTTGCACTGTGATGTGTGGAGCAAAGTTCAAGCAAAAGCACAATTAAGCACATCCTGTAAGAATTTTTCACACCTTACTGGGCCGTATGCCTGAATATTTCATGCTTTGTGATGGACTACCTTCAATACTTCAATTTATGCGAGTGAAGTGACAGGCTGCAGCACTCACAGTACAGTACAATCTCGTTTAACAAAAATAGCTTAAATGGAATTGCTGCTTAAGTGAAACAACGTCCTCTAAAGTGTTTGATTTTGTACTTAATGCAAAAAATGGTAAGGGTAAAGGTAAAGGGCAATGCAAAAAAAAATTTCAATAACCAGAACCAACATTCTCACAACTCTCTACAAACAAAACAACAGAAGCAAGCTCTAATTTTTAAGAATGACGCAGGATCGGCAATATTTTTTGTGAACCCTGTCTTCGATCCAGAAAGCCATCCTTAAAAAGTGGTGGCAACAATTCAAGCAGGCAAAAATTTGATTTTTAATGCATAGCACATACAGACATGGACAGCTTCTTAGCGCTGGCACTCGCCCCACAGACTAACTACCAAAATAAGGACAATGAAAATTTTGAGAGCCTTGCAGCATGCCGTTCGATAATTTGGACTCTCTCGCATGACCATATGTAATTCAGCCACTGACTGGAGCAGTAAGAGGTATGCTTTTGTTTTGATATGTCACCAATGCCTTCTCAAAACTGAAACTATAAAGCCTGGTCAATCCAGTAGCCGCCTATCATGCACGAAACAATGGGACAAACTAGCTGCTACATTCATTTCTTTATGCTTAACATATGTAAATTTGGTAAAAGGGTGTATGACATATAGTGCTGCATTTACTTTCTTAGTAAACGGAACTGCTGTTAATGAGCACCTATTTTTCCGGTCCCTTCAGGTTCCATTTTATGGGATTATACTGTATTTGAAATGTTATGCATTTGAGTGCCTGATACACTGTATTTACTTCACCAAAATTTACTCAGTTATGATAGAATATTGCATCCCAGCATACAAAATAAAATGCATCTGAGGAAAACTGGAGCACAATGAACTCCATTCATGTCCAAACTTACAGTGCTCAGAGATTGAAATGCGATACTCAGGCAGCATGGTGGCCGGCACTTTTTTTTGCGCCACCGTTGGACACTGGGGACATTGAGCTGATGCACTTTTGTCACATAAAAACGAGGGTCATTTTGATTCATCGGGATGCAACTGGGCCCCCTCAGTGATCACCCAGCGCTCACCGGTGGTGCAAGAATCACCGGCCGCCGTACTGTCTGAGTATCTCGTTTCAATCGCTGAGCACTGTACGCAATCTAGCAGCATTATGATCACCTTAATGTCCACCACGATGGATGTACAGCTATGGCACTACAGGCCACAAAAGTTACTAATAGCAGCTTGATAACATGTGATCGAACAGTAGAAATTGCACTGCTAGGAGCTCACTAGAAAGGCACAGTATGCACTAAGAAAAGCAAAAGAAAAGAAAAGCCATGTTGTGGTCAAATGCGTTTTTTTTTTTTTTTTTGCTAGCAGAAAAACAGGTAATGTCATTTGTCCGATCAGTGCCACACAGGGCAACATTTGGCAGTAACAAGTGCATGTTGGCTCCAGGCGACATACCACAAGCACCCACATCCCGCGACAGGCACCCACATATAAAAAAAAAAGTACTACTTGTAAATATAGGTTTGTGTCAAACTCCAACAGGCATGCTTTCATGTAAGGCATTACCTGTTTGGTATGGATTCAACATGCAAAAGTTGTCTGCAACGAATGTTGCTATGAAGTATGTCCAACCTATTTTGCTTAGACAGCTTTAGGACCAACGTGCGCGAGACCAGGCGCTAAACTTGTTTTGCAAGTAGTGCATGGTCTCGCCGAGAGCTTTCCCCACAGCACATTTGAATGGGACGGCCAGTTTCAGCATACCATTTTGCACGCACTCATGCGAAGCAAAATCAGGCCACTGAGCAGGTAAACTTAAAGCAACATATATCGAGTCCACAACGCATGCTTCGAAGGAGACAAGGATTACGACACACCTGTGTTTTCCCAACAAGGGATGGCAGAATTTGTGAACAAGATTTCGTTGCAACTTTTCGTGTACGCTAAAGTTCTGCCTCGTAGTGAACGCGAATTCACGCACCCATATGCCAGGCCAAAGCGATTA
Source organism: Dermacentor andersoni (assembly GCF_023375885.2). Taxonomy (NCBI): domain Eukaryota; kingdom Metazoa; phylum Arthropoda; class Arachnida; order Ixodida; family Ixodidae; genus Dermacentor; species Dermacentor andersoni. Next base: position 31,329,986 of record NC_092814.1, on the reverse strand, counting down.
CATATGAAGTGAAAGCATCACAAGCTGGCGATGGTTAGACGTCAAATACCGAAAGACATGCGTCAAAGGCCCAAGAAAAAAAGCGAGAAGCAGGAAAAGGGTTACTTACAAATCATTCATTATCGTTTCAGGAAATAATCATTCCCAGACCTACAATCAGGTGCTAGTAGGCTGTCGTTTGGATTATATCTGAAGGAGAGGTGGCAATGGTTAGTGATCAGAAAGCGAGAATAGGCGCAGCACATTTGATGTGCTGCAGTTAGTAGCCACTAAGGTTAGCAAGCATTGTGCGGGTTAGCTCTGCATAGCATTAACAGTGAAAATAGAAAAACAAATGACAACATAAATACAAAATTACAGCAATAAAATACGTGAAAGCTTCAACCGAATTCCATATTGAAATTATTCCCTGCAAAGCTTGAATTTGATCAGCAATAGGCCCGAGCACAGAATAGGCAGTCGAAGAAGTTTGGCCTGATTGTAGCGCAAAAACTCATACGTTATTTCCCCGCCACTAATAGTCGTGCTAAATAATTATTTCACGCAAACGGAAAAGCAAACCTGGTTACCCATAACGGAAGCAACGCCATATTCCGTACTGCAACTTCCGGTGATCCGCTCTATTGCCCCCTGGCGTCTGGAATAGGAAAACAGAAACGTCAATCACGCATAAGTAACATTTCGTTATGCATGTCACGGCCGTAAAAAAAGAAAAAAATTGTGCCTTTTCATAACGCGTGCAGTGAGTACCAAACTCATATATGTTGCAGTCACGATGTGGCTTTGAGCTTTGCAACTGGCTTGTTCCGTCTCTTTCTGTGTTACGTATTTCCACAAGATGGCAACACTTCCCCGCTGAACTAAGGCGTTGCCTTAACCCGACTTGACTCACCGTAGGTATACTACAGAACACCTATATGGGAAAGAAAAGCTAGTGACAAAAGTAGCATCGATCATACAACGCAGCTACAGAAAGAAAGGAGCAGCCTCGTACGACAATGCACTCTGCACGTGCAGGTTTCTGTGCACTGGTTGCCGTCGCATGGTTCCACTAGCTACGGCGGAAAAAACCTGTAGGGCAGTAAAAGTACATCACAGAACACATATACGTAGTAGTATGTCCGGTAGTAGTATTATGAAGGCGTCTGTAAATGTGAAAGAGAAATGCAGGATCGAAGAAAGAAAAAAGTGCTGTGTCTTTTTTCGCGTTTGCTATTCTGTTGCCTCCTACAGTTAGATTCTTGGTTTACTTCCCGCAGTAGATGTGTTCCAGGATCAACAACAGCTGTTTTACAAAGCCTGTGCTTGTAGTAGCACGCAACGTCTGGATAAGGCTCATGAATTTCGCTAGCGCGCTCGGGCGCAACTCCGACGCGGCCTATTCAAATACATGTAATACGCAAGAACGTTTTCTGAGATAAACCCAGGACCGATTTTAATGAAATTCGTTGCATTTGAGAGAGAGAGAGTTAAATTCTAGTAACTGTTGGAATAGAAATTTCGATTTAGGGCCTCAATTTTGTTAAAAAGGTTTTCAAAAATTCGAAAGTTTGAAAAAAATAGAAGCACGAAGTTTGCACATTAATAGCTCTGAATCAAGAACAGATATCGCGGTTCTGTAAACGGCATCCACTAGAACACTGAAAGCGGAGAAATTTGATATGTCGGTTTATATCTTGTGTGAATTTGTTACGTTCTGTACAAGGGTTCTGCAAAAGCTGTATATCCATAGTACTAAAATTTTTGAGATTCATGTGAAACATACCAGTTTTGTCAGCTTTAGATGTACTATTAGATGCAATATTCTCATAATTGTCATATCATTTTTTATCGCTGAGTTACAGAGTTGTAAACTTGATAGTTTCATTTTCTGAATTTTCTTTTATTTTTGCTACTTTCTAATAAAAAATTGCCGACCTAAATGAAAAATTCGAAACCAACAGTCACTATATTTTAAGTTTTTCTTTTAAATGCAACAAATCTAGGCAAATTTGGCGCAGTGGTTGCCGAGAAAAACGAATTCTCCTTTAACGTGTATTTAGATAGGAGCACCCGAGCTAAAGCTTCCTCTAAACCAGCTATCGTTAAAAACAAGAAAGAAACCTGGCAGGAAAATAATAGTTGTTGAAGTGCAAAATAAAATGTTCAATTTTGAGGAAAGAGGGAAACACGGCTCATATGTTCATTCCGTTTCCTACATGCTTGCAGAGAGCACGCGGAAGGCGAACGCGTTAGCTACTCCCAGGGCAATTGGAGTAGCCACGCAATCGAGTCCCTGCCAGATCACGGTCACGCTCCCAAGTTGAAGGTGGGAATGCCTCCGAGCGCTCTTATCAACGCGGCCCCATGCCACGTTGCACTGACATCCAGGCAGCCTAGGCATAGAATAAAGTGCCTTAGGCAATTTAGAGTTACTGTATATGCTACCAAAGGTAGCTTTGGTAACATGTACAGTAACTCTAGGCAAATGTGTTCCGAGCGCTCTATTAGCCTCGTGCGCAACTGATGGTGGCGCTGCGAACGGCGCTCCGGTGACGTCAGTCGGGGCACCCGCCTTTGTCGTCTGCCACGCTCCGGCTATGATGGCTTCATTTTTATGCGTTTCCTCGCGCTCTGATTGCGTCTCGCGTAACATGGCACTGTCCAGTTACTGCCTGTATTTTTTTTTCTAGTTTTAGTTCTATAAATTACAGCATTAGGAAGACAACAAACATTGTATGTTAAATAGATATTCTATATCGCCACGCAATGTGGTAGACCAGTGGCTAAGCTCGAGGTCGCTCATTCGACTCCGGCCGCGGCAGCCGCATTTCAATGAGGGCGAATGCGAAAGCGCTCGCCTATACTTAAATATAAAGGCCCTGTAAACAACCTCAGGTAGTCAGAATGAATCCGGCGTCCTCCACTACGGCGTGTCTCATAATCATAAGGTTGTTTTGGCACGTAAAATGCCATAATTTCATTTTTTAATTAAAATAAAAATTCACATAACCACAGCCCTCGTGGGCAGATCTCGTGACTCAGTCACAAAACATTGCGCCGAGCGAGTAAACGAGAGCTTACACATCTTTGGAAATGAAGCACGATAGGGGGGCTCATTCGCAAAATTTCGCGTCGACTAATTGGCATTGTAGGTGAATACAAATTTTTAAATTTCGCTCATAATTCTAGTCACTTTGTGTAGCATGTTATAAAAATTTTTTCTGTCCAAAAAAATCTAATTGTTGTTCAATGACAGGCGGTTTATCTAGAACATTATTTGAACCACGCTCTATCATCTTTCGCAATCGTCAATCATGCTTTACACTATTTTCTAACACTATTTATCTAATTACCACTTTTTAATGCAAAAATGCAAAACGCACTTTCAGACTACCGGAGACCACTCGGAAGATATCATTTTATCAGCGTAAGAATAAAAATATTGTTATACTGCAGTAATGGGCGACTTCAATGCAGAATTGGGGGAAAAACAGGCTCGTGAACAAGCAATTGGGTACTACGGCGTCGATTCTAGGAACGCTAGATGAGAGATGCTGGTAGAATTCACGGAAAGGAATAAGCTGCGAATAATGAACACCTTCTTCAGAAAGCGTAACAACTGAAAGCAGACCTGGAAAAGCCCTAATGGTGAAACAAGAAATGAAATAGATTTCATGCTTTCTGCCGATCCCAGCATAGTGAAGGATGTTGAAGTGTTAGGTAAAGTGCAGTGATTATAGGTTAGTCAGGTCTAGGATCGACCTCAGTTTGATGAGAGAAAGCGTAAACTTGGTCAAGAAGAAACAAGTCAACATTGAGGCAGCAAGGCTAAAAGCAGACAAAACCAGGCTGGTACTTGCAAACGCATATGCAGCCTTAGAACAGAGAGATGAAGATGACATAGAGGTAACGAATGAAACCATAACTAGGCTGACTTCAGAAGCAGCGATTGAAGAGAGAGAAAAGGCACCAAGGCAACCAGTAGGGAAGCTCTCCTAAGTAACAAAGGTCCTAATAAAGAAACGACAAAGAATGAAAGTGTCCAACTCAAGAGATAAGATAGAATTCGCGGAAGTGTTAAAAATGATCAACAAAGATAAAATAAGGGATATTAGAAATTATAACGTGAGAGACTGAGGAAGCAGTAGAAAATGGACCCAGCATGAAATCAGTGAGAAGAAAACTTTGAATTGGAGAAACCAAGATGTATTCACTGAAAGATCAGCAGGGTAATATCATCAGCAATCTCGAAGGTACAGTAAAAGCAGCGGAAGAATTCGGTACTGACCTGTACTGTACCCAAAGGAGCCACGATACCTCCAACGAAGCAGTAATGAACAGGTTGCACAGACTCCTTCTATAACTAGCGATGAGGTTAGAAGTGCCTTGAAAGACATGAAACGGGGTAAGCGGCAGGAGAAGATGGAATAACAGTCGATTTAATCAAAGATGGAGGAGACAATGTTTGAAAAACTGGCGGCTCCATCGCAAAGAGCGATGGAACGAAGAATGCTAGGCATAATGTTAAGAGAAAGAAAGAGAGCGGTTTGGATCAGAGAGCAAACGGGTATAGCCGATATTCTAATTGACATTAAGAGAAAAAAATGGAGCTGGGCAGGTCATGTAATGCGTAGGTTAGATAACCGGTGGACCATTAGGGTTACAGAATGGATGCCAAGAGAAGGGAAGCGCAGTCGAGCATGGCAGAAGACTATAGGTGGAGCGATGGAATTAGGAAATTCGCGGGCGCTATAGTTGGAATCGGTTGGCGCAGGACAGGGGTAATTGGAGATCCTCTCGCGCATTCATACGTCTACCCCCCCCCCCCCCCCTTCTTTTTTCTTCTTTCCAGTGTGTTCAGCGCTGCTTATTTGGTCAAGTACGTACCAACAAACCGGCACTTCTCAATTTTTTTGGTTTAGATTTAAGTGCGTATGCGGCTTTTCAATATAGAAAGTATATTGAAAACGGTGATCTACGCTAATGTTGTTACTGGTTTTTATAGCACTTATTCTCATCGCTGGACGAACCTCACCCGCGAAATGTGTTCGCTACCCATGGCAGGAGCAAAGAAAGGAAGAACTACGCTGAGCCGCAGTTTATTGTCAAAAAAGGGCCGACATATCATTGAGTGCACCACGACAACGGAACCGCAATGACGAGAAACTAATGCCATACTCACACATGTACATCATCTGAAGACTAGCAGACGACACTAGGAGCAATCCACACTAAGTGTGTTGACGACGACGACTCAGCTCGATATTTCGCAGGAAATAGTGACCTGGAACATTCCGTATATACTGTTCTACAAACCAAATTTATGCGGGAAACAACCCAGTTACCTACAAGAGCACTAAACGTGACATGTTGCTGACAGGACAAACAAGCGCGAAGTGTGCCCAGTTCCTTTATTTGTTCGTCCCCTTTTTTGTCATCTGCACCACATTTACTAAGAACTGTTTGTTGGCCTAGTTGGTGTTCGCTTCATAAAGAAAGATGTTTCTTCCTTTGTGTGTGTTTTAATTTGCGGCAAAAGACATGTCCTCCACCACGTTTACTGCTCTCTCACCAACAAGCCCCGAAAGCAACATTAGCCTTGATCATGCTTTCTTAATAATATACATGCAGATTTAACGCATTCATTGTAATGTTGTAATTAATTAAATACTGTAGAACTAAAGGCAATGTCTACAATTGTATTTATCATGGTGGTTATTGTCACCGTTTTATCGAGGGCGCCCCGACTTGCGATCACAGTGGCGTCTATGGTCCGGCGCCATTCTGGTATGTGGGATCGCGCTGGAGGGTGCACTGTATATATATATATATATATATATATATATATATATATATAGGCGTTCTGTGGGCGCGCAGCGTACGTGCTGTTGTCAATCAGTGGCAAGTTTTCGCGTTTTACTGAGAGGTCTCAACAAGCTTTTGCGATTCGGAAACTTCTTAGTGTGTCGGCACTAAGCTTCGAACTTCAATATGGCGGCACTATCGAACGGCGATGGGCCAGCTCTGTCGGCGATCGAAATAGAGGCGAGCCAAGTATGCACATAGTCGATACGTGAAGCACGTGCAACGTGTTGTTATTCTATGTCTAGCCTTGAACTCTATTGAGGTATCCCTCAGATGACAACAATCAGAGGTGTGTCAGAGTGCCATGCTGTGTGCCGCACCAGCGTACATCCCAGTACAGGTAACTATATAGCGAAGCTCCGAGGAAACATGTTTTGCTAGCTTTCGTGCTCCTAAATTTACCGCGGAACGATTTTTTAAGAATTGTTTACCAGGCATCCTGGCATCAAGCTTTACAAAATAGAGAACTGTAAAATAACTCGACTGGAATTAAAGGCGTTAACATGGAATATTTGTTAAAACGACCTGGCGGCACTGGCTGTGAATATGCCACGGTCAACCAAATGAGTGCGACGCATTTGAAGAATATGCGCACTCTTAGGTCCCGAGTGGTGCCTGTGCAAGGGTACCTGACCGACTCAAGAGACCTGGAAAACGCACAACTACTCTCTGCAACAGCAACATTATTTTCTGAAGTAATACAGCGCGCGAGATGCGCGGCATCGGCCAGACAGCTTGTCAGCGAGAGTCGGAAGCACGGGAGAGCCCGTGCGAACTAGCCGGTACACTGTATACGCATTGCTTTGGTTACTGAAAGAAAAAGAATAGACCTTCATTTTCTTCGTCGGCCTACTGTTTCAATTATACGTCTCCAAACAACTTCCACTACAACGTTGATTGCCAAGCATGATAGTTGCGCAATTGTGCAATTATACAATTGCGATAGATAATTGCGAACGATGTAGTGCATAATCATTGTTTGAGGTTACACATTACATACAGACCGTTTTATCGGCGAGGAGAAACGTAGCCTTGAGCCAGCTAGCGCGCGATGCCGCTCTTCTCGCATTGATATGTGCGAATTGCTGTTTTTCCCAGCAGCACTTGGAACGGTAGTGGTGTGATTGCGAATTAGTGCGATTCTAAGGTGTTCCGCCTGTGATTGCTGCGATATCAGATGGCTCAAGGACAACAGGCTACCATGCACTGTACTGTATTTGGCAGCAAAATAACTTTCGAAGCGAGTCTGAAGTGCCCCATTCAGCAGGCGGCGACTCCGTGGACTCCGCAGCTGCGGTTGCAGACAAGCGTCGGCTTTGGATTGCCAGCATAAATAGAAAGGACTTGACGCCATCAGCTTCGTCGCGTGCATGTTCAGATATGTTGATGGTGATAAAAACATATTTATTATTACAAAGGAAGATTGAGGGTGGTGCCCCTAGAAGATTTGGTTTCCGACCCGGCAACCATGATCAAACAGGGATATTAACGAAAGGTGCACATTCAGGTCGGTCAACTATAATATGAGTGGACGAAGTCAACTATTCCTTCATGCCTGCACGTTAAAGTCATTCTGTTCAAATGTGTTCTAAGCAGTTAATGCTAATACACAATGTGAGACGTCTACGCAGTAATGCCACAAGGACGAAGGCGATGTTTGTCGAGGGAAGACAAAAATAGGACGCTGAAGGCAGTGCTGAGGTGTTATTCGCCCGTTTTATTCTTGCGCCTTTGGCCTAATGAAAAATGGCGCGCGCGCACGTCTCCCACGTACCACGCGATGATGAGGCACGCAGCGGCCATCGTTCCCCTAGCAGGCAGATTTTGACGTCGAAGATTTTGACGTCGGGTGTACCAGAACCATATTCTAGTACACTCTAGTCGAGGGTGACCTCCTGTCCCGACGCAGCATGGAGTTATTTCCTTCATGCGTTGCACCACGCGATGGTTGCGCTTCCACGATGGCAAGCGTGGTATGCATTATTTCTGTGACGTACAGTGCCGAAACACCGAGAGGCACCCGTGAAATTCGCAGGTGAGACAAGCGCTCTACTTGTAAGCTGCGCAGTTTTCTTTTTATCCGTGTCGCGTTGTAAATTGAGTGGTCCTTACGTGCACATCGATAAAGTTTTGTAAACTCCTCATGTACGGGTGCTTCCACTCAATGCCGGTCCCTTTCCAGGATGAACTGCGCTGCAGCACCATGCAGCTATAGCTGATGAGAAACATAGTCGTGGTTACGTGGACAATGCAGTCTTTTCGAAACGCTGTAATTGTGGCAGCGTTTATTGGCGGTAGTGGAAAGGACAAATATCATGGTTATTTTCCATGATCTAAGTATCCGTGGTCTGCGAGTGTATGAAGCGGCCGCGTGTCGTAAGAACGATAACAGTAGTAGTATACAGATTTAACCACCTAGTTCGGTCTGCTGTCACACGCCTTTGCAAGTCTGTGCATCAACAGCACGTAACCGTTGTCAAAACGAAGATAATTTATCATTCTGCTGAGTATGTTCCCCTACTAAGTGATGCTAAGCGCGTTTTAACCACGCAGCAAACGGGAGGTCTGGAGCACAAACTGCTTTCTTTTTAACATCCGTAACCGAGCGTTAAAAAGAGAGAGAGAGAGAAAAAAAAGAAGAGAGAGAGAGAGAAGGCAGTGATGTTAACCAGTCAATAGTCTGGTTGGCTATCCTACGCTGATGGAAGGGAAAAGGGGAAGAGAGAGAGTATAGAGACGTGCACAGACAGTACTTGAGTCAATATCGCTCGTGCAAACCATACGTTCTGAGAAAGCACAAAAGGGCCTTCACTGCCTTCTGAGCCTATGATCGGTGGGGACGGTGCTCTAGTACTGTTTGTTCACTCAGAGGACGATAATCTAATTTCGTCAATGTGTTGGACAAAGATTGTCTTTGTGCTTGAAACTGAGGACATTGGCACATTAAGTGGTCAATGTTCACCTGGCATCCGCAAACATCACATGCATCACTTGAGAGAAACAGGCCATGATATCTCCTTTCAATGGATACCAGGTCATTGCAGTATCATTGGAAATGATGACGCACACATTGCAAGGCCAGCCTTGAATCGCTGGAGACTGCCCATTTTCTAGGACTTTCAGCATTTATCGCATGAAGAACGTCGCGGAGAGCCGCGAGCTCTGCAGCTGTAAACGTAGTAATATGAACCGGGCGTTAAAATCGCACAACAGAAATTCTGGGGATCAGTTGCCTTGTGTTTGAAAATAGTCAGATGTTTGGCTACTGCGTACAGAGCCATTCCAACTAGTGCTGAGTAACCTTTCGTGAAGGCTATTTCCAGCCACAACCGACACAGAAGAGACGCTTCGCGTCGATGCAATCCGGCCGGAGGTCTGAGTTGCAGTGAAGGGTTTAGTCTTTGCAGTCTTGTGCGCCTTGTATGTGCGGTTTTCCACTCTGCTAAAAAGAGTGTGCGTGCTAGAATACGAAGTTGTCTCGCAGCGTCGGTCCTTGAGAGAGGAATGGGGACGCAGTGGTCTTCTTTGTTTGACGTCCGAGCTGCCTTATCTTCTTCATCATTTCCAATGATACTGCAATGACCTGGTATCCATTGAAAGGAGATATCATGGCCTGTTTCTCTCAAGTGATGGACAAGTTCCACGATTTTGCAAGTGAGCTGGTCGTGAGTTCCATGTCGGAGAAACGACTGCACACATTGCAAGGCCAGCCTTGAATCCCTGGAGACTGCCCATTTTCTAGGACTTTCAGCATTTATCGCATGAAGAACGTCGCGGAGAGCCGCGAGCTCTGCAGCTGTAGACGTAGTAATATGAACCGGGCGTTAAAATCGCACAACAGAAATTCTGGGGATCAGTTGCCTTGTGTTTGAAAATAGTCAGATGTTTGGCTACTGCGTACAGAGCCATTGAAATCGGTTGCAGAATACACCACGCCCATGTTTCTGAGTGAGACTAGCGCGCGCGCGTGCGCGCACGCACGCACGCACACATGCACACGCACACGCACACACACACACACACACACACACACACACACACACACAAAATTATGCGGATACCACGCACTGTATATATAGGAATCGACGTAGCGAAGCTTAATTTGTTAAGAAACCGTCGTTTCATGCACTGAAGCACACAAGTAACTGGAACGCCAATTCATTTCTCCGTAAAGTTCGGGAATTTATATCTCGAAACTGGTGCCATCCTGAGAATTCGTTCTAAGTGGATCTGCCTTGCGAAGTCCACTGCTAAAATTTGTAAATTGCAATATGGGTCATAATTAGCGAAATGTTAATTAGTGAATTCTTGTTAATTAGACCATATTGCATTTCAATTTTTTGTGCAAGTAGTGTCCGCAGCTTCGAGTAGACCGGCTCATAGACTAGAATTGAGCTATCTGCCAGAGGCAACCTTTAAAAATTTTTGAAAGTGTTCGCTGCAACACACTGTATATAGGCCTGTATAGGCTGTGCCTCAGTTGTCCGCTTGACAAAACTGCATGGTGTTTATTTTTCAGAAATGTCAGAAACGTACCGAATCGTACCTTGAACTTATAGTAGCGTTTCCTTGCCTTCTCACGTCGCCTTCTTTCTCTCCCCCCCCTCTCCCCTAATGCATACGAGTTGCGAAGGAAGAGGTCCAAGGCTGTTATTCACTTGTTCCGTGGCTGCGTGGGTTCTGCCCATTCTCTGCCTGCCCTCCTTACCTCATCTCTACCATTATATGTATACCTCCACTCTGGACGGTTGCGAGTTAGTAGAAAGGTAAGCCCTGCAGTTTCTGCAATGCTTTTGCAGGGGACGGGTACTGTGGCGAACCATAGGGAGCTCCAGAGGGCATTGTGCACATGCCACGAGGTGCAAAGGTCCAAAAGAGTTCCTCACATCCCCTTTCTTGTCTGCCACGCTTCTTCCATCTATATGCACGCTCTTAACCACTCCCGACGCGGCGTACAAGACAGCTAAAGCAACAGCGGTGAAAAAGTCGAAGGAAGAGGCAAAGAGAGCTTCGCTTTAAAGAGCGAGTGTTTGCATACACAGGCATCTACTAAAGAAATGAATGGCACAGCACACCAGGAATGTTATTAGCGTGTTTCATATCGGAGCGAAATAAACAGTGCTTGTATTTTTGTCACACATTTTAAAGCAGGATAGTATTGAACTGGCGTTACCTTAAGTTGCCTTTCACCAGGCCACATAGCAAGCTTTGGTTATACGCTAGAAGTTGTTTCCTGCCCTCTAAGGAGTGTCTACCGCAGCACTTTTTTTCAAATCACTTCATTAATAGTATAGATGGCAATATTTGAAGTGGCGCGAACCCATGATTTCAGGAGGCGAGCGTTATCGTCAACACGGACACTCTCTCCACTTTCCCCGTCTAGCCTCCGCAAGCGAAATTCCTTCACTGCGTTCTCTGATACCGGATCTGGAGGATAGCCTGACGAATACGTCACGGGCCCCGCCTTCTTCTCCCCCCTCTTTCTTTTTCTAGCGTTTTTGCTGAATGGGCGCACTTCTAGTGACGGCCTCGCGCGCGAGCTGCTTCGTTTGTCTCGATTCGCGCAGCGGACGATTTCGCGCGCACTGCACGATAACACCTGATCAGTGCCACAATCATGAGCAATGAGGCATGCTTGAGAGGATGAAAAAGCATGATCGCGGCGCTGGAACACGGTAGAAAATGTCATAGTTTCGTTTTCCGCGCGCGCGACTGCGCGACGTGAGAACAAGCGGACGAAACGGAAGTACTTGTCTCTTACTACGGTACGAAGTAAAACAAAAACACGCAAACATTCGGTTTGTGTGTTTTATTATTTCTCCAAACTTTAGTTCGTCCATTGAAGCAACAGATTAAACAAATAACTGATGTTGCCTTGAATTCTCGAAGTCACGTGCCACCCCGAGCGACGTCACAGCACTGTCATGTACGTATAGGCTGCATAGGTCCACTTGCGCGATACACGCCGACTCTCCGGCTGGGAGAGCGGCGCCCGCGAGGAGTAGCTCTTTATGCGGCGCGTAGGGATGCAACACTTAGCAGACACAATCGTTAGCGCGCATTGTATGCACTGCGCTTGTCAGCCAGACCTGCTGAGGGGCCCTTTAAGTTCGATGTTGTAGAAGGTCTTGTCGCTGACGTGAGAAATACACTTGACGTTTATTATCGCGTCTTTGTTCACATTTTGTTTGGCGCCGTAAATGAGAGGCAGAACAGGCGCTCGCCTTTCTTGATGCTCCAGCCGCGAAAAAGGTATTCCGTGTCGGGTAGCTTCTGGAAACTGCAATAGTACTATCGACTTGTCCACATAGCGCATGCGACAGTTTCATCAAGAGCCACATTTGCATCATGCTGAGTAGTGAGACACGCCATCAATAACGGGCTATGTCCACTTCTTCGGAAAATTGGAATGGCAGCCCTTTCTTCTTTTTTTAACGCTATATCATTATGGACGCGAACGTATCACCCACTTTGGAGGTACGTTACATAAAGCTGTACGGTATACGCGAGCGCGTCACAGTGCGCACGACATCGAAAGTTTGCAGCATATACGAGGCACAGAAACGTCACTCTGATAAATAAGTGTGTGCAAGCACACGCGCGCAGCTGTCTTGACGTCACATGTAGGCATCACAATGCGAGTAGGCTGTCGCATACTTAGAGGATTAGCGGGGCTAAGGTCTGACTTAGTTTCTTTTTATGTAATTAATCAGCAACACCGCAGTACCTAATATCTCGTATCGCGCCAGGTCGTGTGGTGGCCTGTACAGCGATTGCACGAGTCTCCGAGTATAAGCTGATATTCTTAGACATTTGAGCTCAAGTTTTGCTTTGTCCATCCTTTGCCTTTAAATAATGAATATATACCTTCCTTTTTCGCATGCAGCTGTGCAGTTTACGTCTTACGCAATGCATCAAGCGGCAGTCGTATAACATGACGCTCCGTTGCGCTACACAACATACAAGACATATATATTCAGCTGGTTTTGTTGAAATTTCACGACATCCAAGCACGCCTTATTCATGCTGTGGAGGCTTACTTTTCAAGATTTATTTATTTATTTATTTATTTATTTATTTATTTATTTATTTATTTATTTATTTATTTATTCCGTAACTGGGCGACAGAACGTGTTCAATATCCCAACGAAACGCCGGTGCTATGGGAGACGCCGCAGTGGAGCGCTTTGAAATAACTTTTTCCACCTGCCTACGGGATTTGGCCGGCGCGTCCGGCAATCGAACTTGCGACCTCGTGCTCGGAAGCAGATCCCCGTATCCACCGAGACACTGCACTTAATTAATGTCGCCTTTGCACTTCTTCAATGGGAGAGCGCCAGTGTTCCTTCTGTTAGCTCTGCGTGGTTGCTTCTCAGTTCATGCAACAAACGAAAGCCATCGAGGAACCTGAGGCCTGCGCGACGCGCGTTGCTTTATCAAACAGCCTGTTGAACCCACAGCTATGGAACCCACATCTGTATGGAACCCGCTCGGAACAAAACGGTGCACCATGATGAACGTGGGAAGATTTCAGACAAATACGAGGTTGATCTTTTTCTACTTTGTTTTTTTTTCTTCTTTTTTTGTTGCTATTGTTGTTGGGGCTTGGCCATCAATTAATTTTATTAGCGCAAGGGCCAGATGGCGCCAAAAAAGAGGCATTTTTTTAATTTCCGTGCACAAACAGCCAATTTCGCTGCCAAATTTCAAAAGATACATAATTAAGATATACTTAATATATTTTTGCTCCTCGTTCAGAAGGCAAGCTTACCTTTCTTGGGGGGGGGGGGGGGGGCGGTTGTGTGTTTGTTTTTTGTTTGTGTTGACCTTTTGTACAATAAATTTTATTTATTATATTTCTAGTTAATAGATTTTCTGAGTATGTTATAACTTTTTTTTTCAGAATTGGGGAGACAATTCGGAAACATTCTTTCGAAGTCAGGACATCGTGCGATGGCATAAAAGCCTAGTTTTCAAACTTGTCTTAGTTAAAATTTTTTCATGCTGAAATATGCTGAAGCTTGCGTCGGATAAATGAACTCGGTTCGGGAATGTGTGTAGTGATTTTGACATGGTATATAAAATTCTACTGAAACAAAACAAAAAAAAATGTCAGGACATCCCACTGACTGTCCTTATCAGTACACACCCAACAAAGGACTTCTTACGATATATATATATATATATATATATATATATATATATATATATATATATATATATATATATATATATATATTTCACTTTGTAAGCTTACTCACGCGAAAACTTTCTCGTGAGCGAGTATTGCGAACACCCAGGCTAACACCTCAAGCATATCATTAAAGCTTGTATGTCTCTCTCATGCCGAATAAGGTCTGTCACGAGACCTGGGACCTTTTTGGTTTTCATCTCCGTGAATGGTTCTATAGCTGAATATTCTCTTCAACTCGGGTCATTTGCCGATGATTGTGTTCTTTATACTGCACTGAAATCCATGGCTGAACTAAAGCGATGAACTGGAATAAGGCAACAAATGGCATTAAATTGCGTCGATTTATTGACTGCAGTAGGCTTCGTCTTTCATCTGGAGTAGTCTGCTAGGTGCAGCAAAACATCTCCAGCAGTCACTAAAGACTACCTCTCAGCGTCGTATTGTTCGAACAAGTTCTGCTGAAGTTCGCAACGTGGTAGGAGCCTTCTGGTTAGTTCAGATGGCAGAACGATCGCTTTGGAAAGGCAGCTGTCCCGCGTTCCATCCAACTTTGGTTCCATCCATGACCCAGCTGGCAAATGTTGTCCTTCCACACACTCCGGTGGACGGCAATTATTCCTCACAACGGCTTCGTCTCTCGCTCCCTCTTCCATTCGAGTATATTATAAGGAGTGGGAATGGACGGAACGAGATGATGTGCGGCGACGCCATGGCCCCTCCTCGGTCGGGCCCTGACCCCTCCGTGACAGGATATGCTGTAACCTCAACAGGCGACCCGGACTAGGGTTGCCGTAATTGGATATATTTTCCCTCTCTTTCCGCTGAAATTACGTGGGGCGGTCGCGTAAGATCGCGCAAATGCGCGGACACATCGCGCCTTCGATTCGATGCATACGGCACTTGGCGCAGCTGTGCGCTGGCAGGCGAGATGACTCGCTGAAGCCAGTCAAGTTTGTTGGGACGTCGGGCTATCGAAAAATATTTAGGGCAACAACCCTTTCTCTTTCTTTCCTCTATGCGTCTAGTTGCGCAAAAGTATACGCCGTCGTGCAGGTAGCGGTCATTTCAGAGAAAGGCCGTCCAAAGTGGGCCACCATTATTGCGCCGCCGAAGTGGGTTAGCCGAACCGCCTACCTGCGGCACGCGATCGCGTTGCCGTCACGGAAGCACGGCAGCGTTGCTGATCCTTGGCCTTACCGCGAGTGTATAACCCGCAAATAGAATCGACGAACCGCCCGCGGCCAGCGCAGTTTACACTGCAGGTCCCGGCACCGTGATCGGCGCACGCTGGTTGCGGCGACCCTGGCACGTTTCAGCTGCTGTGCCGACGGCCACTCCTTCGCCTCGCCAACGGCGCGCACATCTAAATATATGCGTCCTGAGGGACAATTTCTCTCGGACAAAACTCGAGATTACGCAGCGCTACGACGTTTTCATATTATGCTACATGTAAATTCATGCAATGTTTATGCACTGCGCAGGTGAAAACTTGCAATGTTTATGTTTTTGCACCTTATACACTGTTCACAAGCTATGCCGAAATTCCACAAACAGTTGAGGTGGATGCACGCCGTGAGACGTTGGCGATATCGATACTTGTCGGGGGGAGCAATTGTGTGGGGAGGTGTGCACAAAGAAATGAACGACACGTATGTTATATAGGCGTTGTTTCACAGTCACATATGCAAGTACATTCACTTCCCGTCTATCTCACTGGGGCACATGTATCCACTCTCGGTGATGGGCTTGTAGGAAAAAAGGGAGAGGAAGACAGGGAGGTTAGCCAGTGCAAGTGCCGGCTGGCTACCATGTGCTGGGGAAATGGAATACAAGGGGATATAAGGAATAGGTGAAATAAAGAGAGGAAAAAGTTAACACCATAACGCGGTGCAACGCGCTACAACTTTCAGAGTATGTCGCACAATTCACAGTTCGTTAACCCGAGAATGGAGGCAGGCCAAATATTTAAGTTTTCAAAGAAACCTTGACTATCATGCGCTATTCTGGTCTGTGTCCACTAGAGATACCTACGAGGAGACCTATATATATATATATATATATATATATATATATATATATATATATATATATATATATATACATATATATATATATATATATATATATATATATATATATATATGATGCTATCTGCCAAATAACAATGCTTTCGCGAAAAAAAATAACCTTTTTATCTCTACTGCATGCACCGTTTTCAAGCATCGGTATTTTCGCTGAAGCAGCTGATAGAGGGCACTAGACAAAGAAAATATTTTTGTGTGATAAAGGCGGGGAGGGCGGCCGGAGGAGCTCTGGCCTGCTACACATATGGGAGTGGGAGACGGTATAGGGGGAAACAAAAAGTGCAGATCACGACGAGTGCAGTGGACACGTGCGCTGTGCATACATGTCCTGCGCACTATAGCACGCCACAACACTGGAGTTGTGGCCGCTCTCTGTGCGTATGCTGCGCGCAATGCACTTCCACTCCAAAATAGGCCGTCCAAAACAGGCAATATATGCGTCCTGCGTTTGGTTTCAAAATCGGGGCCCACAGTCACAGATAATGTGCGATATTGTTTCTGGAACCTTGCACATGTGTCATTTGTAGTCGTTTTCGTAACCGATCTTTCGTCGGATAAAAGCCACCCACTTCGCAATAATACTTCGCGAGGTGCTTCTTTCTTTCTTGTTACAGGAGGAATCGTAATTGCTAGGCTGCTTTCTGACATTGAGTGGTATCAGCCCAGTGCAGATTGCAAGTGCTGCGTATTGTAGAGTAGAGCATGCAGTGTCGTGACGAGCCTTGCGAAGGCTATCGATCGTTGTTAAATCGGCGTGAATATGCACAAGTGTTGCTTCCGGGTGGACATCGGTGCCGCGTTCTATATAGCCCAACGCGAAGACTGAAAAGAAAGTAGAGAAGGCAGATTGGTGGCGCAAGTGAATGGGTCGGGTAAGTGTTCTCTCCTCGACGGCCGCTATATAGCACTTGAGCATTCAATTAAAGCCTCATTGTGCTTTGCACAGCGCAGGCCCGTCGCTGAAGGTCTTTCCTGCGAAGTGACCGACCCACAAAAGACTGTGATGCCCTTGAACATCGCGGAAGGATGGGGAGCCCATGCAACATCCTACTCTGCTACGTTTTCTCCCATTACTATATACGCTATAGCTCTCGATATGCGTGCATGGACATTCTATTTTCCATGGAAAAATGTAGGCATCAATGGCAGGCGCTCGTCGCCTACACATGATGTGGTCAGGTAATTCGCGCTTACAAACCTCGATCGAGGGGCCCGAATCGTACCTGTCGACCTCTGCAATCTGAGCGTTCGCTACTCCGGCTGTACCAGGCTCTCTACGTCGGATACATTCGGTATAGCCTGCCAGTTTTATCAGGTATGAGCCCGTCATGTTTACGCACGCTGGAAAGTGCCCAGGCACAGATACTGAAAACATGTCTCGGTGTTCCACGTTGCACCTCAACCCACGGAACAATTGAGGAGGCTCGCGTCACCCCTTTACCTGTCTATCTACGATGCGAACCTCTTCGAGTATTCCTGCGACTGCTTTGTCGTCATGGACGCCATCTCTTATCGACATTACCCGATATACGGCCGGACTCCACTTTTTCAAGAGCCGTTAAATGGCAAGAATCTGCCATACCAGCATACTTTGCCCCGGCTGACCTTCCACATATGCCCCCATGGGTAATGTCCAAAATACCGGTACGTCTATCTATTCCGGGAATTTCTAAAAAATCGCGAATACCTACAGTCGGCCTCAGACATTTAACACTTGAATATATATCGAAAGAATATGACTCCTCGGTGAGCGTGTATACAGACGGATCGGTATCGTCGTATGCGTCTGGTGCGGCTTTCGTCGTGCCTGCGCATCAAGTCATTCGACGGTTTCGTCTGCATAACAAGACGACTTCAACATCTACGAAACTAGTGGCAATCAGAGAGGCCGTTCAATATATTTCGCGACAGCCTCCTCAAATATGGACAGTCTTCAGCGACGCAAAATCGGCTCTTCAACTACTTAGAGTGGTGTTGAAAGAAAGCGCTTACAGAGTGTTGGCTCTTCAAACTGCCGAGCTCTACACTTTAGTGCAAGAAAACGGCCACCACATCACATTTCAGTGGATTCCCAGTCACTGTGGCATACAGGGCAACGAACTGGCCGACGCCGAAGCGAAGAAAGCACTCGAAGAACGAGAGTCACTGCTTTCAATTCCTTTTTCAAGAGCGGACGCCAACTGTCTCCTCTCCAGTGTCATCCGAAAATTGACAGCAAAGCACTGGGACAATCCGGATAATCGCCAAAAACGACTCCAGAGATTGGACTCTGCCATGAATTTTAGGCTACCACCGAAAATTCGACGAAGCTGTGCCAGTCTTCTGCACAGACTAAGGCTGGGGGTAGCGTTTACGCGCGGATACGTGCACCTCATGCGACGCACCGAGTCTCCACACTGTGAGGTGTGCAATGTGACTGAGACTATAGGTCATGTGCTTTGTGACTGCCCTAAGTACGTGGAAGAGCGTGAAAGGTTGGACAACGACCTTACGCGTCTCGACAGCGCACCGTTGTCGGAGGACGTTATTTTAGGCCCTTGGCCAGATGCTCAATCGAGTTTCAAGGCCATTCAGGCAGTACTGAACTTTTTAAAAACTACGGGCCTGGATTGCAGACTTTGAGCATGCCAAATTGCTTGCGATATGTTCTACATCTTCCTTCTATCGTCATCGTCACCCATCATGCACCTCTTCCCTCTTTCTTTCCCTCTTCCCCTTCCCCCAATGCCGAGTAGCTGGCTAGAGGAATATACCTCAGGCCGACCTCTCAGCATTTCGTATCATTAAACTTCTCTCTCTCTCTCTCTCTCTCTCTCTTTGCAATAGAAATATTGGCATAAATTGAAATTCAGCCACTCTCGAGGCCCGAGGCGCAGCTTGCTCTCTCTGAAGAGGGCGCGTAGATTCTTCGACAGAGGCCTGCGCAAGTATAGTCCAATTCAATGCTGCATGAAGTTTCAGCTGAAGGCTTGCTCGCTGCCCACCTTTCAGCGGTGGCCTCTCTTGCGGCAGCCATACTGTCCCCGTGCTACTTTTCAGTTCACTCACCGGACACGATTGAATGAATGCTGCCTTTTTTTTAACGTACATAGTACATCTTCCTCTACAACTGTGCTCGTCGACTGTGTTACACGAAGGTCTACTTACGACGTGAGCTGCACACGCAAGTCATTGTGTGGTTTTGGGCAAAGCTAAACAAGAAATGTTTCGCCAGCACCAGGCAAACATACGTACTGATATAATCTCAACCGGGTGAGGTGGGTCTTCACCGCAGGAATCAGGAAACGGCGACGAAGTCGGGCATAGTGAGGATGAAAAAAGTTGAAAAGATTGTATTCACTTCATTGGTACATGGATGCGACTCTCATCTGATCTCGAGTGGTACTTTTTTTTTTTTCATACGTGGGCGAGCACGGCCTTAAATAACGCCTGGTGGTCATGTGGTCGTCGCCGTCTTCTTCCGCAGCCTGTGGAAGTAGTAGTGCCTTCGCCGTCCACCCTTTTGTTTCATCTAGTGGAGAGCGGGGTGGCGCCTTCTTGACCTTTGGCTTGTCTTGCTTCATCTCCCCTTTTGTGTCAGCTCTGGGAAAAGCGTGTCGTCGATTCGGAGAAGAGGGCAATTATGTTACGTGGGGAAGCCCGTTTGAATGCTTCTCACACCTGAAAGATCGATCATAACAGTATGTATACGTAAATGGCTTATCGTGGCTCATCCTTAAAGGAACGCTAAAGAGCAAAATGATTTCAGGTATATTAGTAAGTTGCCCTTCTACAATACCGCCACTGTTACCCTCTAGAAGAGGCTTGGCAATCCATAAAAGGTGCAAAAAGGAAAGAAAGGGGTGGGTGCCTGGGGGGGCGGGGGGCGCCATCCCGCCCCAGGTCACAATGGCGTTGTGTATTTCGACTGCGTTTCAATCGTCGATTGGCAAAATTGGACATCATTGTGTGTTATAAAGGAGCCAAATATTGAACATGGCAAGTTTCGAGAACGTTTACTGAGCCAACGCGGTCCAAATACGAAAACATACTTTGAAAGGCGTGACGTCACACTGACGTACCGAAGCTGAGCTTTTGGCGCGGAATTCAAGAAAAATTAACGTTAACCTTAACTTTCTCGTTAAAAATTAACTTATTATCGCGAAATTAATAAAACTAGAGTTTACAAAGAATACTTCATTAGTCTAAACTGATTTAGTGTTTCTCTTTAGTGTCCTCCTTAACAAACATGGCTTGGAAACACCGTCAAAAGTGCTAGCCACGGGATGCCGTTGATGTGGTTTCCATAAATCGTAACTGAATTGTAACGTCAGCATCGAGTAGGCGCCTACTGGCTTTCGAAATAGATTTAAAGATGGCGATGTTTCATGTCTTGAGCTACATGTGCACACTCCTCTTTTCTCATTGTGTCTCTAACGTTGCTTTATAGAACTACCCAGCTGCGCGGTAACTCGAGTGAAAATTAACGTCCTCCGCCCTACACACGGCAACTATACCCTGTCCGACCTACGTCGCGCCGCGTCGTGAAAGCTTTGGCTCGTGTACCTACAGCTCTCCCGCAGCGTTAAAGTTACATGGCCACTGAAAACATTGGTATCACTTTTAATAATAATAATAATAATAATAATAATAATAATAATAATAATAATAATAATAATAATAATAATGCAGCAATACCTGTGAGTAAAGCTCTTGGAAGCGGTGAAGCCAGTTTTTGGCGCATGTTGAGTGTATAGTGCATTGAGGTTCTCGCTCTGTGCCGCGAAATAGACGTGTTGAAAGCTGAGCGCGTAAATTATACATAACATAAAACGAGAGCGAGCAGGTGGCCTTTGTGGTGGAGCACAGGTCGGGAGGGAAGATGGGCGTCGTGCGCGGGCCACAGGTCGATGCAGCCGCCGGGGCGGTCCGAGGGTGTCCCCCGGGGGTCGTCAGTTGCGGGTCACGTGACGGCCTCACTGCGTGGCCGCAGCCGCGGCTGGCAGCCCACGCCACTCCATGGGTTCTCACCTGGGCCGCCTCTTCGGACGACTGCTGCGGGGACACAGCGTCGCCGCTGCGCCCGTGCACGAGACAGGTATACGCGCAGCACGGCGCGCCAGCCGCGCACACGCACGGCGTAGCGGCGCTTCGTGTCGCAAGACGCGGTGCTTACAGTACGGACATCGCGGCGTCGGGAGGCTGCCGCTGCGTATCGCGAGTCGCAACAACAAGGGGGAAGACGTAAGCCGTCTGTCGCGATCGAGTTGGCACGCACGCGGGTATCTGTCGCTGTCCGTGTGTCGTGGGCTAGCTGGTAACGAAAGGATTTTAGCACAAAAACTAGACAGAGGCTAGGGCCTTCACTAGCTATAGAAAGGCTTCTTAGTAGTGTTTACTAAGCATCTACTGAGCCGCTACTATACCTCGTCTGGCCGTGGTATCTGATGCTGTGATTGTGACAGTCTTATGCAAAAGTTCATTATGTTGTGACCAACAGTTACGTGCGACGTCTTAGCATACGTATATGTAGACAGCAGGCTATAGAAATTTGGGTATAAGCGTTGATTATTTATCCAGCTGCGTAGTGCTTGCCGGTGCAACATCTGCTTTCCCAAGCTATAGGGTTATAAATACTCTTGAATTTTTAAAATTTTTATTCGCTCGGGTTGCCACGCTGCATAACGTCAGAACGAAATTAAATATAGGCACGGCTACTCTTAGTGTACGTGTCGCGTAGCACCTTTGTCGTTGTTCTGTGTGCTTGCTGATCGTTGCTTGATGCATTTCGATGATGCAGTACATTGTTACCCGCAGCCATTGTGCCGTAATATCTCTGGTAAGCATTACGTGTACCAATAATTGATGCTTAACATATATATCGAAAGGACGCGGTTCTCTCTTTATTTAAATATGTAGTATTTTACCTTCTTATGCTTATCCAATACTACCGAATTAATATGACAATGCAAGCGGCACTTATAGATCGAATGGGCCCCATTGTTTTGTTGGTAATTGTATTTCAGTGGCTTTAGTAATCACACTACCGAGGTAGTACCCAGTACGAAGTCAGTGCTTTTTCCTAGCTTCGGAAGGTAGCAAAAGGTACTAGCTGTCATTTCACTACCTGTACTTACTAAGAAGATAGTGGTTTTTGTAACAAGTAACGTGTTAGTATTTAGTTAGAGAAAATTGCTTTTTTCTTTTGAGTGTGAACTACCGCCCCCAGCGCGGTGCACACTCACTGTCGATAGCCGATATTTCGCGAGCAAGCCTTCGCAAGGGGCCACAAAAGCCCGCACGCACGCAAGAAAGCTGCGAGCGGAGACTGCGATTGTCCGCAGTTTTGTTCGTGTGCGCGGGAGCCGCAGTGATTGGCTCGCGATGGACGCCCCGGGCAACGGTAGCGCAGCCTGGAGGCTGTTCGTGCTTGCATTAGCCAAGGCATTAGCTGTCATTCGGGGCTCCCGAGGAAACCCAGTCGAATATGTTCGTCGGGGTGAGATTTACCTGTCAGATTCCCTTACATTCTAGCCCGTCCGGCAGACTCGAAAGTTGGCTGAATTAAGTTGAATTCCGGAGTTTCGTTATGAGGCCCACCGTAATGGGCGACTCCGGATCAATTTTTACCACCGAGAGTTATTTAACGTGCCCCCAATGCACGGATCACGGGCGTTTTTGCATGTCGCTCCAATCAAAATGCGGCCGGGATTTATGATTCCTCGCGACCTCGTGCTTAGCAGCGCAACAGCATAGCCGCTAAGCCACCGCGGCGGGTGTTGGGTGAACCATCTCGACCTGCTTGGCAATGTTCGTGTGAATACGGGATGATAATTTTTAATGTTCC
Source organism: Dermacentor andersoni (assembly GCF_023375885.2). NCBI lineage: Eukaryota > Metazoa > Arthropoda > Arachnida > Ixodida > Ixodidae > Dermacentor > Dermacentor andersoni. The sequence goes on along the minus strand of NC_092814.1, from coordinate 31,307,035 downwards.
AGGAATTAAAAAAAAAATCGTCTATTGCAAATAACGTAATTATAGTCCTTGAGGCGGATTATTCAGAGAAACGGACATTACTTTCACGATAAATCGAAGCATATATTCAGCTAATTAGAACAATTCACAAAGTAACTTCTTAAATAATTACTTTACGGCACATACTTTAATTTACGAATTGTGGCCGGTGAGTTTCCGAGGCGTATACAGTTGGAATGTATTTCCAGAATGACACCAATCTAGAGATATGCGCCATCAAACTCACCGTAAGATGTAATTTTGTTCCACTTACTTTTTTTTTAACAGAACGCTATTTTATGCATTCAAGCACAGAAGTAGCTGGAACGTCCATGTATTTCGTCCTACACTTTGGGAAACAATATCTGGAAACTGGAGTCATCTTGCAGATTAATTTGAAGTGGATACACCCTGCAAACTCACCGGCTACAATTCCTAAATTGCAATATGTGCCGTAAAGTAATTAATGAACAACTAATTAGTGCTTGTTTGTTAATTAGCTGAATATGTGTTTTTATTTCTCGTTCTAGTAAAGTCCACCTCTTCGAATAATCCAGCTCAGGGACGTACAAGAACTATGCTATCTGCCATAGGCGATTTTTAAAAATTCCATAGAACTTAAAAATGACCACCCTGTATATAAATAAGACAGGTCAAAGTTTCGTAGTTAGCAGTGGAAAAGCAGAGTTGGTGTTCGTGTTCTGTTTCTTCGCCCTCACTCACACGCACGCTGCTACTGAGATTTCGGTCCGCCAAGAAGAGAGTTCTTGTAAGCTCTCTCCGCTCATAGTGCCCGACTTCTGGCTCGGCTCGCTCTCACCGGGCTCATGTGTACAAAAATGCTGCGGTGAAGTGTTTTGTCAAGCATCCGTGGTATCTTTGGATTCTTTTTCTTTTTTTCAGCCATGGAGCTTCGAATTTTCTTGTACATTGCTTTTGCGGAATGCATGGAAAAAGAAACAATTGCTGTTCATGCTGCAGAAAACAATTTACCCGTTTGGTATGCTCGAAATGAGAAGGGACGACAGTGCTTCAAGTACTCGTACTTATATATATTTTCTCCGTACGCTTTAGAACTGCTCCTAAATTTTAAGGAGGGAAGGCCCTCCCTAGAACTTCGGTGCCCTACGGAGGACTGCATTTGCCGATACAATTACCAATGCAGTTGCCAGGAAAGCTTATCTTTGAACTATATACCAGGTTATCTATTTTAAAAGAAAACAGCCTTCTTAACGATATCCTATGATAAATGTCGCAATTCTGTCACATCTATTTCGCGGCAGCAACTGGCGGGATTACTATTATGTATAATAATACTACGTAATGTAATATTGCTATATATAATACTTTAAAGGGAAACTAAAGTGAAGAATGATTTCTTCTGCATCAGTAAATTACCGTTCTACAACACCAAAAACACCACTCTTACAACGATAAGACGCTTGGTAAGCCAGAAAAAGCGCAATAACGAAATACGGGTGGCGACGCCTACTTGAGTTCCCGCATCTGGGGGCTGTGACGTCTTGGATTTTGATGGCACCTTCTAGGGCCTACTAATTATATATAGCGGTACAGATTGACAGCATTGTGTTCTAAAGGAACCAAATATTAAACATGGCAAGTTTCGGTAACCTTTATTCAGCCAACGCGGCCCAAATGCGAGAACATACTTTGGGATCCCTGACGTCACGCTGACGTACCGGCGCTGGGGTTTCGGCGCGAAATTCAAATACTGATACTTGGATCTTCATTTTCTCATCTAATAATCAAAATATTTTTTTGAAATGACTGCCTGCAGGGTTCTCAAACAATGCTCCATTAGTCTAAACTGATTTATTCTTTCGCTTTAGTGTCCCTTTAATACAGTGTAGGGCGCGAGTTGACGCATGCGCGCAGGCAACGTCTCGGTCTCGCCGCTCCAGACAATTGCAACAACTGCGGTGAAGACCCTCGAACACTTTTTTCTGTGGTCTAGTGTGTTGGTCTGCGCAGCTGCTTCGCACGTGTACGCCTGCACCAAGTCGGCAGCGACTGTCCAAAAAGTGCAGCAAAATCGTGAAACGAACCCTTTGAAACGAACATCTTGGTTCAGCGGGCGCCATTGCCGTATATACACCGCTGAAACGAATGGTAGGGGGCCTCGTGAACTGGTTCAGGTGGGGCAGGCGAATCGAACAGGCCTATTGTAAACCGCTGGGCGCCACACGCTCGCGCGGGCGTGTCCTATCTGATCGATTGAGGCAAGTAACGCAGTCGAGTGGCACCGCCATAGTCAGTTTTCAGACTTGGTATTCTCAAAGGACTAGTCGATACTACCTGCGAGAGAGTGCACTCCGGCTATCTTATAGCGTCAAAAGTGACATAGTGGCATTCATTTCCTCATCCTCGCATCGGTGAAGTGACAGGCAACCTTACGGCTTTGAAGGCCAGGAAATAAAGTTGAAGCATATAGTCAAGGCTTTCATGTATTGCTTGCACTCGTTGCTTATTTATTTGGCAATGAAATGTTCTTTGTAAGCGAAACCGTGCACACCAGCGTCCGCCTGAGGTCGATGCGAGTTCCGCGTTTCATGGAAATGTAGTGAAAAAACCGCCGCTTTGTATAATTCATTCCTTAAAGAATGAGCTGCTTTTTTACATATTTCGGAAAGGATGGATGGATGTTATGAGCGTCCCCTTTGGAACGGGGCGGTGGGTTGCGCCACCAAGCTCTTGCTATTATACTGCCTAATGTCCTACCTAGGTTAAGAAAGAAAAAAAAAAAGAAAGAAAAGAAGAAATGAAACCCACAATGAATTCTCATAACCAAATTTTGTGACCCCCTATTGTGAACTTTGTTTTTGTACGTCTCCGTTTTTTGTCGTTTGCCTACTTCCACCAATCTTCCGATCGCCTCTTAGTACAATCTCTATTGCGGACATGTTTACTTCCCCCTGCTCTCGCTGAACCCAAGGGCTTCAAGGAGGCCAGTGGTGCCTAAATCGACCGCTGAGCAGATATCTTCACATTCTAGAAACACATTCGAAAGCAACACTGTGAGAAGTGACATCTGTGACGACCTTGGGACTTGAACTGGTATTCACCGTGTTTAGAAGCCAGTTCCTTAAGCACTCTTCACCTGCGACGACAGTGCATTTTAAGCAAGTGAAATGTCTTCGTACCACAGATTAGCGGCAGTCTTGTGCATTCTGATGCATGTGCGTCGGTGAAGTTTTTAGTTCGATCATTTACGACTACAACTTTGCTGGAGAAGTATAATTCACACTGTAAGGTATTCACGACTAGCCAAAACTATTTTATTCATGGTTGGGAACTTCGTCCACCGAACCAAGTAGTCACGCAATGTAATCTGCAGCTAACAGTTTGAACGCTTGTCAACGTATAACAGCACAACTGCTATCGCATCAGAACCGTACCCACGCTGTTACGATCGTCGCGTGTGTTTCATTGCTCTTAAAGAGCAGCTTAAAACTAAAGGAGAATACTGCAGTAAGGTCACATTAGTGAATGGAATTTTCAGGAATACACAATTGATATCCGAGGCTGATTGTAGGGTCAAACACGCGCGCACACATCGTGCTGCGTACTCCGTCGGCCTTATAACGCCAGGAGAAAGTCCGGCCATGCCGACTTAAACCACATCAGTACGTCTCATAGAACCGTTTTCCACGTAGAAGACGCCGCGTCATACTAAACAGACCGCACGAGCGCGAAAACAAATGCCAGAAACTACAGCCGAGCGCATACCTGACATACAAGACGCAGTGCTTGTCCAAGCCCCAGCATGCGCGAGTATATAACATCATATACGCGTGTTCGTAGAACAGAAAGCTGGGCTAGTCGGTACTGACTGAACATTATGTATACTGAAAGACGAAAGAGAGTCGACAAGAATAAGGTAAAACACAGACGAAGCGCGTCGTTCTACCTTATTCTTGAGACCCGTATTTAGTGCTATACGCAGTATACAGTCGGCGTCACCCTTGTGCGTAGAGCGTGGGAATGGCGGGTGCCGGAGCGCTCAGGAGCAAGCCAGCGACGTCTAACGGTAAATTAGACGTCGCTGGCTGGCTCCTGAGCGCCTCGGCAGTCGCCATTCCCGCGCTCTACACACAAGGGTGACGCCGACTGCACGGCGTGTTTGTATACGAGAGCCTTCACCCACGGGCCATGTCATATGCTATATTGCTATAGTCCTGCTGGAGGCGCGCATGCGCGCAGGAGGACAGCCCGGTATTCAGCCTCAAAATTCTCAAGGCCAGCTCTTATGACCCGTCCACGGACGGTCAGAAGGCCGACCTCAACCCGTTCGGCCGGTCAAGTAGCCTCGTGGACCGCAGGCTACGTGCCGGTGACACCGCACGCGGAAGGTATACCGGCTCCCAGACTACCCACTGAGCGATGTGCAATCAATACTGCGGATAAAACCGGGAAAACCATGCCACATTTCTGCGTGGCATCGAACGAATGGTTTTGAAAGGTCCACATATCAGGAAGATAACTGCAGACTTCCTGTGGTGGACGGCAATCCACGAAGGGAGCGACATACGAGCGACGCCGAATGGACGGACAGCTTGCAATTCATCATCCCCTTAGCTGAAAGGCCTGAGCTATATATATATATATATATATATATATATATATATATATATATATATATATATATATATATATATATATATATATATATATATATATATATATACGCACTTCACTTTTGTCGCCGCGTTGCATTTCGTCTGTGCCTTTATACGGCTTGAAACACTCATTACAGCAGAGCTGGTCACTCTATCACTCTTTCTCAGAGCGGAATTCAGCGCGTGTTTCATATGCCCTATAGGTCACAGCAGATATCTTTGATAGAAGCCACTGTACAACCCGCATCTCGGTGGCATGCCACAAGCGCTGCACTGCGAGCGCCCATCTCACGCAGAGCGCTCTATGGGCAAAACGAAACACTTCGACTTGTAATGCTCCATTGCGACGGCAAACAATATGTATATACTATAAAGCGTTTTTTTTAGACCATACATATTTTTTATAACGAAATAATGCGCGCAGCGAACGTGGCGTTTTTGCAGACGAGTTGCTAGGCGAGGCGGACATCCTTTGCCGCTAATAACGTGGGCTTCAGTAGACTAATTAAAAAATGCATTAATGAACTTTTTTTGATGGTGCTTTGGGACACTAACAAAATTTTCATGCACGCCCTCTTTTAAGAATGTTGAAAGTCGCGCCTAATTCGAGATATTCGTCATCAAATGCCAAAGCTCAATCGAGACCGAGCGCGTCACTCACGTGTCAAACGTATACAAAGAAGCGTCGGGCGAAGTTTGAATGACAGCATGCCGCAGCAAATCCTGACCCGGCCGCGCATGCTTGCCACGCAAAGCGTAGCTCAGTAGCATGAAAAAGTTTGAAACCGAACGTCTCGGCCAAGGGCGAGACGTTCGGTTTCAAACTTCCTCGCGCTTCTCGTCACGGGGCGTTTCGGTCGGTTATGATGGCGGAGCCGGCTTTTACGCGCTACCGCGGAGCTCGGTTTCCATATTGCCAGGATTTACCGTTTAAAGTCGATGATAGATATCTCGAATAAGCTGCGACTTCCAAGATTAAAAAAAAGAAAAGGAGGGGAGCAGTAATATGTGACTGTCTTCAAGTTCACCACATAAACAACTGTCCCTAAGACACTTGAAAAAAAGAAAGCTAATGAATAAATGTTTGTTAATTAGTCTTCTTTGGTGTTGGGTTGTAGCAACAGGTGGGTTTAGCCTGGCGATCAAGGCCGGCTATATATCTCCACCCGAGCGTCTCTTACTACATCACTCAGTGTTTCATCAAATGTTCATAACAAGACTCTTTTAAAAATGCAATAAGGAGACTTCAAGCTTCTTTGCGAGCTAAAAGTGATCCTTCGGGAAACACGAGGTGTTGCAGGCACTTAGGCGGTAGGTACTTTTGTTTTTTGTTTTGCAGGTTCTCCAGAAGAGCGTCCCTTTCATTTTGGTATTTCGGGCACGACCACAGAAAGTGTTCAACGTCTCCTGTCTCGTCGCATGCCATGCAGCTCGGAGAATTCGTACGCCCCCCGTCTTAAGTCACCATGCCGGTGTACGAGCACATCCTGTCCTTACTCGATGTAAAAGTGAGGCTTCCTCTCGTTAAGGCCCCAAAGAGTAATCAAGTTAAAAATTCTGACATTCGAAACCACGCATGCCCTGCGTTGGAGTTGTCGGTTAATTCGCCCTCTCGCTGCGATCTGCTAGCCTCTCGGTTAGTTCGTATGATAGAGCGACAGCCCCGGGAAAACGTTGGTCCCGGGTTCGAGTCCCGGACCAGGACGAATTTTTCGTCAACTACGAAGCGTTCTTTCTGAGAAACCCGCCTGGGTTTTCTTTGTAGCTTCGTGCTACATTCGGGTGGATGACAATTTTTCCCTTCCCTAACCAAGAGATTTCGTCGAGAGGAATTATCTTTTGAAGTTCCCGTTATTAGCGGCAAAGTATTTCCACCTCGCCTATAGGAACTCCTCCGTGAAAGCGCCACGTTTACTGCGCTTATGTCCTTTATATATATATATATGAACAGTGTTGTCTAAAAAAAGCACCCCGTATATACAACAGCACAGTCAGTGCGTGCTGCTAATGTCGAAAAGTCAATGTGCATTCAATGGAATGGGGACCAGACCCGCGGCCACGATTACCTCGTGTGTCGCGTTGTTGAGTTTAGATATTGTTACGTTTCGCCTACGACGCGCGGTATAGCCGGCGCGGATGCAACGGACGCCGGGGCTTTGTTCAAAGCGGCGGACATTTTGGCCCGTTCAGCGCTGCCGCAACGCCTCCCCGCCAAGCGCGTCCAGGCATGTTTCAATGCCACGTGTATTCGTGTGTGCGTGTGTGTGTGTGTGCATGTTGGTGCCCACGCTTGTCAAGGCGCGGCAGCCGGGGAGAGGAGCTCCCCAAGTGTGAAGCGAGGAGGTCTGACCGGCGCCGGCCCGGCGGATGCGTCACCTTCTAGTCTCAACGTGCCCAAGCGCCGCCGTCACGTGGCCTCACCGAGAGACGTTCCTTCTTGCCCCTGACTTGTCGACCTGACCGGCCTCTCTTTTGCGACGCTAGAATAAACAAGTTGTTCTGTTAGCAGTCGACTCATGCTTTGCCAGGACCTTCGGATGCTTCCAGTTGTGCCCCAGGCCGCCAGGCCAACGCTACCCTTGGGGCTTGCTACCCAAGTGCAACAATATGTGTACCGTGCTTCCGTAGTTCTCTCCCGCTAAGCATCCCGTTATTTGTCGCAAAATGGAGCTATAGGACACGTCGTTTTATGTCCTTTATTGGCGAGACAAGCTGTGTAACAGGCGACACAGTTTCGAGCACTTGAATTGGGAGGGGGGGGGGGGGGACTATATATGCAGCAGAACACCTGCGGCGGTGGGTTGAAACAGCCTCGCTAATGTTTCCGACAGGCACATCCGAGAGCTCAGTACTTGTATCCTTTGTAATCAATCATAAATAAAGTTTGTTCTCTCTCTCTCTCGCCTTAACACTGCACCGGATGTTGGCCGACGATTTGAACGGGCCCTCCTATGGCCAGCGATGGCCACGTCGGACGTTATTGCCAGGAAATCATCTACGGACAATTATTTCAGCTTCTCCCTGCATCCCTGCCGTAAGGCGCCCAACCAACAATGAAGCGTTGCGCTTTACAGTGAACGTTTACCGTGCGTTACAGTGCGTTGTACAGTGAAGCATTACGCCATCGTGTAAACACAACCTTGTGCTCAGGTTTTTCGTACGCTACACCTCTCTCTTCCCCCCTCCCAGGTACATATACGTCAAGCGGGTTTTGCTGCTGCCTTCACAGTAAAACGAGGGAAGACGACCGACGAAAATTTTAAAAAGCAATTGACATTGAAGATAAACAACGTGTGAATGATTGCTGAGGAGGCGTTGAAAGAGCCAGGCCAGCTCTTTCCATTTACTGTGTATATTGCACAATATTACTGAAAGCTGGAAAAAAGTTACGTTACAGTAATCGATAATATTTTAGTAATTGCTCAATTACTTTCCTGGGGCAGTAATTGGTAACTGAAATCAATTATACTTTTGAATGAAGCAACTGTAATTGTAATCGGTTTCATTTTTTTTCCGGAACTTGTACAAGTCTTAATGCTCTTCGTATCAGTCAGGTTTATCCAGCGCTGTGGAAGGTACAGGCTGGAATGCATTTGCCTAGTCAGCTGCTCGTCGCCTGCAACGTTGTCTCCTGTGCAGGCTTTCCCTGTGGCTCCTAGAGAAAAAGCCAAAGGGGGAGGAGGGGTTGCGACCGATAGAAGCAAGCAATATGCATTTTTACCGGTCACTTCCATCTTCGGCTTGATATTTTCCAGTCCTTATGTGTTCCCTTCTCCTCGCGCAGGGTAACCAACCGGATTTTTACTGATAACGAAGGCTGTTCGGTTAATGCCGAGCCGCCTTTCCTTACCTCTGTTTAGGATCACCCGGTGTCAAGGATAAACTCGTCACATTAAGCTGGCATTATGGCGGTTAAACCCAAGCTGATTTCACATGACATCAGGGAAAGAGAAAAATTGTTGTAACCTTTTGCAGGTAGCAAATAAGGATTAAGAAGGTTATCATTTCCCGTATCAAGCTTCTTTAACACAATTGACACAGGTGGCATTCATATGTGTAGATGTTTTGATGTATTTACGCGTAGCTCATTTATGATTTGGCTACACAACGCTTACATGAATGCCGATGTTCTTACTGAATCTGGTACTGGTACACACACGGCTTCTGGGCGTGGGGTCGTAGGTTCGAAATTCGTTACCGCCAATGTAGTTCCTTTTGAATTTATTCTGTTTTTGCATTAATTTTTTTATAGCGATTACCGAGGCTAAGTTAGAACGCAGGCGAGAGCTTGCAGAGACAAGGGAACGCGCGAGTAACACAGGCTTCCGAGAGCGAGGGCGACGTGGCTTCCCTGTCTCCTCACGCAACACCGTCCCTTTCTCCCGCTCTGCTCCTTCGAGGCGCACGTGACATGGTGTCGCAGCCATTGGGAATTGAGGTGCCGTTTCGCTTCTACAGACGCCGACTTTTTCGCTCAAAGGGCAATCAAAAAAGGTATCCTTCACGTAGATCCGCAATCTGCACAGTTATTCAGTTAAATTCGTCTCTTTCGTCGCCTTCTTTGTTTCCCCTTTGTGCCTCTTCCCCAGAATGAAGTAGCGGGCTTGAGGCCAGACACTTCGACCCGTCACTCACAAAAAGCTCTTACGCTAGAATTGTTCGTAAGAGAAAATTTCAGCCAATCCTGATGCTTTACATATCGTTAGCGAAGGCGGCTGGCCAATGGCAAAGAAGACTTACGAAGAAGACTTACGCTTTAGGAATTCTGCCTGGCCCCTCACCTTTCGCCCATTGAAGACTCTCTTTAAGTCATTAGACGATTAGCGAGCACGTTTTCAACGATAGCATGGGTCAGGCACGTACCCAAGGGGGGGCCCGGGGGGGCCCGGGCCCCCCCCGAAATTAGGACGCATACACCCCCCCCTCCCCGCCCACGTCACCATTTCTCACACACATTCTTAAAGCGCCGCCAAATCAATGTTGAGACTTGACAGCTATTCGGCGGTCAACATTTTGCTGCCTTTCTCACTCCTTTTGTATGGCGGCAGTTATCGGCGTCTCCTCGGATGTGATGGCCAGTTTCCTCATCAATTCAGTGCCCGCGCGATTATCTCGAGATGCATTCAATTGTCACCGTCTATTCAAAGGTCACGCCCATCGTTGTTGCTTCGTATATTCGACCTTCCTCGTTTAGATTGATCCAGAGGCCAGGAAAGGGATTCAGTTCGTGGTCAGCTGGTCTGTGTGCACGTGGAGCGAGTTGCGGCCAGAGAAAATACCAATTGCCTTTAACTTTTCTTTTTGTTCCATTATTTCCTCGAGTGACGGCTCGCCGCGACGCTGACAGATCCTCGGAACAATATACCCGTGATATGGGTTAGATAAGGTGGAAAATAAAATGACGCGAGACAGCATCCATCATCAATCTCTGCAAGAACCCTTAAACTCATAGGCAATATGACAGTCATCCGTTAATTCGTCTGGTTTTTCCCTAATTTTACAGCTCTTTTCGTGCGAAATTGCCAACTGGAAACAATAGTCGCAAGGATTTGAGAAATTAAGCGATCTCCTGAGGGAGAGAGCCAAGGCAACAGCCAAACAGGAAGGAAAAGCGAAAATTAACAATTGTAACCGTTGTTTACGAAAATATTTATGGATCAACACGTTTTTATTTAAAAAGGAAGTAGAGAAAACGTCGCCGGAAGTGGAGGACAATTCCGTGTGTTCTGAATGACGCTTCTACAGTTATCATTCGAGCCGCTTAACGTTACCATTTCTCTGCTGTGCTTATGTAGATGTTTTTCTAACCTTCCGCGGTGGGCGCAGTACGTGTAGAATGGCAGCTTCCTGCGCCATACGCGGTTGTACGCGGCTCGCGTGCACGCATCGTTACGTAGCTTCCCGAATAACAATACGAGTCGGTTGTGGCACTTGTTAGAGCAGTAAACGAGGGATCCAAAACAACTGTAATTGTTCCGCAAATATATATTTCTGCATATTTCTTCCAGAGCTAATTCAAAAAGCGCTACTATAGTCGGATACAACTTAAGAGGAAGCTTTAGCTTGGGCCCACCTCCGACGCGGCCTATTCCAATACATTTAAAACTCAAAAACGTTTTTCTGAGATAGCCCCTGGACCGATTTTAATAAAGTTTGTTGGATTTGAGAGAGACAGGTAAACTATAGTGACTGTTGGAAGCGGAATTTCGATTTAGGGCATGAATTTTGTTAAAAAGATTTTCAAATATTCGACAGTTTGAAAAAAATAGAAGCAAGAAGTTTACAAATCCATAGCTTTGCATCAAGAACAGATATGGCAGTTCTGTAAACGGCATCCATTAGACCATTCAAAGCGGATAAATTTAATGTCATTTTATATTTTATGTGAATTTGTTACGTTATTTACAAGGGTTCTGCAAAAGCTGTATTTCCATATTACTAAATTTTTGTTAGATTCATGTGTAACATATCAATTTTGTACGTTTTAGATGTACTATTAGGTGCAATTTACAGAATTGTGATATCATTTCTCGTTGCCGAAAGACAGAGTTGAACACTTGATAGTCTCGTTTTCTGACAATTTTCGATTTTTGCCAATTTTTAATAAAACATTGACAATCTCAAGGAAAAATTCGAAGCCAACGGTCACTGGAGTTTAAGTTTTTCTTTTAAATGCAACAAAGCTTGTCAAATTTGGTGTAGTGGTTGCTGAGAAAAACGAGTTCTCCTTTTACATTACATATATTTAGACAGGAGCACCCGAGCTAAAGCTTCCACTTAAGTCTGCAATGAAGCCCCGCCCACGCCGTCATAACCGCCAGCCACTGCTCCTCCGCGAGGCTGCAAATAATTCGTACTTCAAACTTTTTCTGTTACCCAAATAAGGCGGTAACTACAAAAATAAAATTATTAGCGCGTAATTTTATACCTTCCCCTCGCCTATTATAGTGGCATGGCGAATGCCTAATTCATTATTGAACTGCAATAACATGCTCGCTTCGGTACAACTATTCGTTGTGAAGTTTCACTTCAGTTAGCAGTGAAGTTTCATGAGTAAAACGGGTTCAGCATTGAAATTAACTGCACAGCAGATTTTGAAGAGTGAAATGCTCAGATTTCATACATTTTGTCCATGTCTGTTGCACACCTCATTGCTTCCGCCGATGAAAAGACTCTTGAAGAACAGCAGACGCTCCGGAGGTATCAAGTACGACGCCATTTTGAAAAGGCCGCATGACGACGATTTTGTTTGCTTCTGTGCTTGGCTGGCGGAGTAACACAACTCCGCGCAGTCCGTGTGCCTTTGTTGTCAACTGCTGTTTCTTAATGTTCTATTCTACTAAAGCAATATTTATGTTACACGTTCGCTTCTGTACTTGTTCTTGGCAGTGTTATTCCTGCGCTTCTTTCCTGCGCGAGTCCATTTGACGTGGTTCTTTGTTTGCCAAGTAAGGGAGAGGCGTATCGCACAGGCGTACCTGTAAAATACACCTTATTTCATTTCTCTTTTGTGGGTTTACGCGTTTTTATGGCGAATGCTGGGCGCTATTCATATTTGTGCTAGTAAAGGTACCCCCCCCCCCCCCCGCCGTCATTTGCACAGAAAAGTCACCTTGGGTTGGGCCCCCCCCCGAAAAAAAATCCTGGGTACGTGCCTGGCATGGGTATGGAAGCATATACGTTGAAGTCTGAGTAACAGAACGTGAAGTGATGAATCTACGATGTTTTGTTTTCTATTTTATGCAGCGGTAAGAAAAAAGGAAATATAACGACAAAAGTTCATCAGAAGTTCCAGTTAAAGCCAAAGGCAACATATGCCGCTTGTGTAAACACTAATGTCCCAAAATTTGGAAATTCTTGTATGAACGCAAATTCGCAAGTATTTTTCGGACTAGCGACATTACGAAGCATGTAGAACTCTAAACTGCATAATTCGCTATATCGAGATCGATATAACAAGCTTTGGCTATGATCTATTCTTATAGTTAGGCGTCCCTGCAAGTTTAGTGCTTGTTGCGAAAGAATATTCCAGAGGTGCCAGCTTGACAACCATAATGTCGATTTTTCGAGATTTTATTATTATATTCTGCCCACGGAGTCAAGAACACAAGTGGGCGAATGGAGAAAGCTTTTCGTTCGTAAAGGTTTTTTTTTTTGCCACTGGCTGGCCGCCTTCACGAATATTATGTCTAGCATCGGAATTGTCTGGAATTCGCTTTTACGAACAATTCCAGCGTAAGAGATTTTTGTGAATGCGGGGCCAGGAGACGAACTCACAAAGCTTTTTGTTCGTAAGTGCTGCTTGCCATTGGCTGACCGCGTTCTCTTTATGTCCGATACCACGACAGGCTGACACTGACTCTTACGAACAGTTCTAGCGTAAAAACCTTTCTTGGGGGATCCGATCCCAGAATTTAACATGTACCTGCTGCTAATTATGACGTCAAACCTTGAAGTTCTTGCCGTTATGGTGTGGGTTAAATGTAAAGGGGGTCATGCCTACCCATAAGGTGTGCACGTTGAAAAGCTAAAGGTGCTTGAAATGCGCCTGCACAGGACTTGAACTACGGTCCCTCCACCTCAGCCCAGTGTCTGGTGCAACCATGCCCATGAAACACCGCGGCATCTCTCTTAGCGCAGGCCACTCTGCCGGCCGCTTTCGCAACATAGCAACGTGGCCCCTTCAATGTCTTGCCTCGGAAGCACCAAGTCAGTGCGCCCCGGAGAAACTGCCTCGCAACTGGCAGAGCTGCCGTGAAATCTGAGAGCCGCCGTGATATACGGCACCAAGGAAGCCCGCGGCGGGCGAGCGCCGTCTGCGCACGCTGCCGGATTCGCACTTTCTCCGCCGGAGCGTGCACTGCACCGGCGGTGGCACTGCTGGAGTGCCGCCAGTATAGGCGGGGTTTTTTGCCCCCGTGTGGCTAGACGGAACCTGGGGCAGCCCGCAAGCGCGCGCGTCGGCGGGGTATTTCCGGCAGCTGCTATTCTCGGGCATTACTGGAACGAGAGACGCTCGTGCGCAACTCGACCCGGCGTCTGGCCTCGTCGCGTCGCCTGCGACGCTCGTCACGCTACGCGGCGGTGCGTTCGTGGAGCAGTTCCTGGGGACGGGACAGCGCCGTGTCTCGCAGCCGCGGTGCGCGCGTTCGCAGCGAGGCGCCGGGCGCTTATCGTATGCTTCCCGTGGGGCCTTTTAGAAGGCAGGGCACACACGAACAGTGCAAAGCAACAACCTGTTTCCGAGTTCGTTTTGTACCAGTTGTTCGCCATTGGCTGGTGCCAACCACTAGCTGTTAGGCGATCATGACTGGCAAGTGCCCGTCCAAGCTAGCCGTTCTTGCGTACGAAGCGCTTTGTGAGGTCGAGTTTGGAACACCGCAGGAATGGTTCTACGGAAGCCCGCAAGGTGGAGGAAAGTACATGAAGGGTAAAAATTGGCATCCACGAAGCTACAAAGGACACCCATGCGGGTTTGTCAGAAAGAAAGCCTCGCAGTTGAAGAAAAATTCTTCCTGGTCCGGGACTCGAACCTGGCACCTGGGGTACTGCGATCGCTCTACCCGCTCTACCATCTGAACTAACCAGGAGGCTAGCCGATCGCATAGCGAGAACAAATTGCTGACGAGGGCGAATTGCTGACCGCAGGAATGGGAACAGTAAATTCTTGATAAGCCTTGACGACACCTACGACACCTTGATAAGCCTTGAAAACGAATTGGCTTGGTACGTCCCGCACTTCGTAACGAAGGACGGAGAGAGAAACTAAAATAAGCGTTTATTAAAAATAAACAAAATGCGACTTGTGTGGTGCTTCCGGTGAGGGGCCTATAGTAATTAGTTTATCATTTCACTCCTCAACAGGAAATAGTTGCAAGTTGTCGTATATGGCTTTCCGGTGGGTAAGAGTCCCTCTTGGGAGGACGGAAAGGTATACAATGTGATACATCCGCAACTAGGGAGATGGTCCTCCCGGGATTCTTAGTCCACCCTGATTTCCAAGCGTTGAACAACGCTTTACCATTCGTTTGACGGTTGCGTGACTTGCGTACTAATTCTTCAATGGCCTAGCATGCGTCAATGTTCCTGCGTAGCTGAAAACCCTTCACTAAATGCGTTTTGACTTCGTCCACAGTGCTCTAAAAGGTCTATAGCACCGTTCTGGAGAACAAAATGTTTATCAATTACGAGGTCGCCTCTGAGAGTTAATCAGCCACACTTGACGACACTCGCTCGATCGTTCTGAAGTTCGATCATCCGAACGACGTCCATTGCTGCAGCGACAAAGACCCCTGCCAATGCTCTCTGCGCCCACCACTGCGTGTCTGCAGCCTTCGACTTTGTTTTCATTCACCTGGTACGGCAGGGAGTCCGTTCGAAGCATTACATGTCATTCCACTTGCTCCTCCTAATATGACTGAGAATGTCGACCTGCCCCTTTTGTCAAAATGATGCTGCTCCTATTCTTATCCCGTTGCCTTCCGCTCGCCTTCCGGCCACCGCATTTGGGCGGCCGCCCTTGTCTCCTCACTCAGGCGGACCGCCCCGCATTTCAGCAGTTTGAACTTGGAAGTGGTATAACCCTCCCCTGCGTGCCAGCGTCCGCTGGGTGAGGGGACAGAGGTATTCCGCCCGCATGCAGTGGCCGCAAAAAAGAAAAAAAAAGAAAAAAGGAGGTAGTCTACGAGAAGATGACTTTTAATGTCGCTCCTATCGTCTTCCTTTTCGCCTTCCTGGTTTCACTGCAACCCTTTTCGGAAGCCTCTATGTTTCGGCCCATTTCGACAGTGGCAGGTTCCTGCTAAAGCGATTCTTACTTCGCGAACGCTCCCGAACTTTGCTGACCATGGCTGCTGCTGCGAGTTCTGCTGCCGCTGTCTTGGCGAATGGCTCATAAGCAATAGAGCACGCATAAACGAATCGGCTTTTATGTAGCCCCATCTGCACCATACTCCTGCTGACCGGCTTTGCTCTCTACGGAATCACGCAGCGAAACAATAAACGGTTCCTGAATATTCTTACGGCACTAAACATACGCCTTCAAGCACACCATCTTCTGACGCGAAGCTTTCTATGCCTTCTTCCCCGGCGCTTGGCACGCTTGCTCGGACCATGTTTTCTGGCTGAGTAAAGTAAATGGGCCGATCCCGGAGAAAGTGTTATCCACGGTCGTCTGAGTCACGTAGTGGGGGGTCTCATGCGGGCTACCGTCTCGCCGGGCACGCAGGTAATCGCCATGTTGTAAACGACGGGGCAGAAAAAGCAGACTTTTACAGCGAAGCTGTATATGCCTAGGCGAAACACTTGTGGTCCGACCACAGAAACCCTACTGCGGGGGTATGGGCCATTATTTAGGAGGCATCAGCCATTGCATTCGTCTAACGTGACGGACGGACAAATTTCTCGTTGAGTAGGCATAGAAATCTACGTATTATTGCAGGGAAGGGACACATAGGGGGACGGGGTTAAGACAATATCAAGATGAAATAATTAAAGAAACCCTTTTACAGTGAAGCTGTAAAAGTATTTCTTTATATGGGCGAAGCGCTCGCAGTCCGACTAAAGAAACCCTCCGGCGGAAAGTGCGGTGGGCCATTGGCTACGCCGGCAGTAACGTCGTTCCTTTCTCGCAGCAGTCTCTCTCCGACTTCGCAATAGGTTCAAAAACGTGTTCCTGTCTTTAATTAACTGAAATGTGCGGCTCCAGTGTGTCATTTGGTAACTACATTGCACAACCGAGTCATTAACACTGTGAATAACGCATTACGAAACACAAATGCGCAACATAATTCAGGAAGACTTTGTTGACCCCGCTGTATTAACACAATGAACCGCTCATTGCACCCCTCCATGATGGTGATTATGCAAAGCCCGATGAGCAGCATTTCAAATAAACGCTGTGATAAACCTGAGCCAAACGTGTGCCTAACCTCATTAAGAAACACAAAGATGTAACCAATAATCGAGAAGGAGTTTAATAAACCGTCGGAATTAACCCAGCTTCAGCTTTGATTTTCAGCTACGCTGGTTTACCATATGTACGGGGTTCATGGGCGGTGTTTATTTTTTTTTAACCGAACCTTTCTTTTCGAATCCTTCAAGACTTTCAGGACCGCGGCTGCTGCCCTCTTGCCGAATATCTCATTTGAAGTGCACGCCCGATGCAAGGATTGAACCTCGATGCTCCAAGCACAGCAGCTGGATGCTGTAACCATTAGGCCACAATCGCACGATTCTTTATGTTCTGTTTGGATGCAAGCCAAAATAATTGTTAGTGACCACACTCGTTTTATGTGTTAGAGCATCAAACACTGACGTATGCTTCTATCGTACCAACGCCAAGTAGCCCTTCGAGATGATCTCCGCATGTTGAAGAATGATGATTTCCATACTACATATGGCACATACCCTCAGCGGGGGATTTTACAAGAAGCGGGCGGTACATTTAAAATAAATAAGAAGAAATGAAGGAGTACAAGGCAATATATGAGTTGTCACATAGCGTACAGCACGGGTGCGCGAGAGCGCATGCGCGCACGACAGTTTCCGTTACGTTACAGACGTGGGAATGAAATGGGCAAATTTAGAGCATTTGATTAACCACGCTTTACAAAAGCTCCGCTCCAGATAGATTCGCAAATGTGCGTTGGACATGCATATTTTTTTACAAAATTACCCGTTTTACAAATGTTTGGTTCACACAGATTTCAACATGTGCGTTGGATGTGCATTTTTTAAAGCACATCGGTAAGCTGCTATTTGTCGTCCTGAAGTATACTCCCACTTGTGTGCAGGGTCCTCAGTCAGAGCGCGGCCCAAACCTACTGGCTCTGTGCCGCCATTGCGCCTTTTGCCAGGCTCACGTTTGGTCCGTGATGAGGATCATGGTGATTTACTGGCGTCGCCTTTGAAACGGAGCGGTGAAAAATAGCCACCTAGCCTTCAATTAAGTTAATCGGGTACGCTACACATGCTTTTCATTCTAGCATTTTTGTATACACCTCCTTAGCTTATTTCGCTTCCTCAAAACTTGCCTAAACTGCTAGCTTGTAGCGCTGCCTATGCCTGTAAGGGATCCGGTCGTATCGATCTCTTCCCTGCTTTCTTTTATCACCAATATTCTAAAAGTATCTTGCTTATCTCGACTGCTGACTGGTTGGTGCTTCCGTCCACTGAAATCCAAGCTCTTCTGGAAGGTGTACGTTACCTACGGGTCTCCCTGGGTGATTCGGCCGCCTGCAACGCTGCCAAACGACGAAGTGATCCTATTGCTGAGTGTTTGTTCTCCGTCACCAGTATTTTGTGGTAATTCTCGCTTTCTTCCGGGGAACACTGTTCCCTGCCCGACGGGAATGGAAGTGGAGCCACCCGCACTCCGACCTGATGTAGCGGCGCCCGCGTCGGCAGCCTCAAGGAAGCGGAACAGCCTCTCGAGCGACAGCGAGGCTACCCTGATAGACTCGACCGAGAGCGACGACAGCTCCGACGACGACTACGTGACTGTCCTGAGTAAGAAAGCAAAGCGGCGGATGGTTGGGGCCTCTGTGGACACATCTACTATGAGGACTCCGCAAAGTTCGCCAAAGTACACCATCCTTTTCTTACCTGTGCTACCCACCGACAACATGAGGTTCCTCAACAGGCAAGTTGCATCGGTTGAACTCGAGAGACTGTTGCCAAATGGCATTGACGACGTACGAGTCAACCCTCGGAAGAATATTGTCGCGGTAGACGTCGCCCAAGCGTCGGCGTTAGATTCTCTGCGAGCTGTCACTGTTCTCGGTGGCATGAACGTCCGTACCATCATCCCGATGGGAAAAGAGACTACTACAGGCGTCATATATGACATTGATGCGGCCATTTCAGGCGAGGATTTACCACTTTTGATAAAGCCTGCCAATCATGGGACCCACATACTACAGGTGGCCCGTCTCGGAACTTCCAGATGCGTGAAAATTGTCTTTAAAGGTGACTGCCTTCCATCGCATGTGAAGGTAGGTCATTTTCGACATGCTGTCCGGCCCTTTGTTCCCAAGCCGCTTCAGTGCAGGAACTGTCAGAAATTCGGCCACGTGAGCGCCGTCTGTGGAAAGTCTGCTATATGTTCCCGCTGTGCAGCACAACACTCAGCAGGCAACTGCCAGGCAAAAACTTATAAGTGTCCGAACTGTCAAGGGCCCCACGATGCCTCATCAAAGGATTGTCCTAGAGTTAGGCGAGAACTCTCCATCTTGAAGAAAATGGTTAGGGACCGGTCGACCCATCGTGAAGCAGCTGCTGACGTCAGGCGACGTCGTTCTCGTCGCAGACGCTCATCAAGGAATTCTGCTCTCCGCACAAAGAATACGCGTGCCGCACAGCCTCTTGCTGTTGAATCTGCTCCAACCTCAGTGCAGAATGTTTCCAAACCGTGTATAGATAACGGAGCATCTGAAAAGACTGCCGTGAATGAGGAATGGCCACCACTGCCAAGGATAAGCCCTGTGGAAAAACCCCAACAAGGAAAGGCACCACAATGCTCCACCCCTCACCCAGATGAGCTGACAGAGCATGACCGCCGAATTGTAACAATGCTCAAGTCTTTGATAAATGCGATTCGCACGCTTGTGGGCAACTCGAATACGCCAACAGCTCGAAGCGCAGTTCAAGTGTTGGATGCCCTGAGCCCAGTGCTTGCAAATCTTGCATAAGCACAATGGCTCTTCCACTGCCTTCACTCCGTGATGAAGTGCGTAGCGCGACAATTTTCCAGTGGAATGCCAGAGGACTTAAATCACGGATTTCATGTTTCCGCCAATACGTTTTCACGAACCGATTTCCTGTAGTGGTAATATGTGAACCGAACGTGTCGAAAGCGCTAAGACTCTCTGGATACGAAGCCTTTATGGCGTCAACGTGCGGGCAACCCAGCAAAGTAATTGTTTACATCCGTACAGAACTTACTTACATTCCCCACTCAGTGCAGCCTCATGATGGAAACCAATACGTGTGTCTCCGCATTACAAAGAATAAAGTGGCCTTCACCCTTATCGGCGCCTACATATCCCCATATAGTCGGTTCGACGGCGACCGATTGCGAGACATCCTGACGGCAACTACTGGACCCTGGATTATCACAGGAGATTTTAATGCTCATCACTTGGCTTGGGGAAGCTCCAGAATAGATTCCAGGGGCCGGAAACTTGTGGAATTTGCTTCCGACCATGAACTTTGCATTATGAACGATGGCAGTCCGACGTACTTGCGTGGTGCGAACTATAGCAGTTGCCTAGACTTGACTTTGGTTTCACGGCAACTTGGTCAAAATGTTCGATGGTTCTCTGACATCGAGACTCATGGTAGTGACCATATTCCCACCTACTTAATTATCAATGGATTTGGAAGCTTCTCCTCTTGTACTTCCCGACAAGCATATATAAGGTGGTCAACGTATAAGACAAAGGTGGAAGAGGCATGCAAAGAAGGATTTACCGGCACCATTGAAAACCTTATTACAAGTGTACTGGAATCGTCTAAGTACACATTTACATCTGCGAAAAAACGTACGGATTTTGACATGGAACTTGAGCGACTTCGAACGATTCGCAGAAGAGCCGAGAGGCGATACAGGCGCACGAAGTCAATTAATGACCTTAGAGTCGCTCGACGTATACAGAAGAAAATCCAACGTCGTATGGACAGGTTGGAGGAACAACGGTGGAAGACGTTCTGCGAATCACTTGACCCCCGCAAGCCTCTGTCTATCATATGGAGGACGGTGCGCGGCCTTGGCTCGTCTCCACAGCAACGACGCCCATTCTCAGCCCTAGCCCTTCATCAAGGCCGCTCACAGGTCGATATAGCCGAAGATTTCTGTGTGAAGATTGCGGGCAGTGTGGTCACCATCAATAGTGAAATTCTGGGTGAAGTTCCTGCGACACGCTTCCCAGAATTGAATGTGTCCTTCTCACTTGAGGAATTGGACGCTGCTCTGGCCTCATGCAGGCGCTCATCGTCGCCAGGACCAGATGGCATCACCTACGCTGCTTTATGCCACCTAGGTGAAGATGGCCGAAGCAGACTGCTGGAATGTTATAACCAGTCATGGAATGATGGCGTCGTTCCTGAGCGGTGGAAGTCCAGCCGCTTGATACCACTCCTGAAGCCTGGAAAGTCGCCACTTGACCTAGCGTCCTACCGACCCATTGCGCTGTCCAGCTGTGTTGGGAAGGTCATGGAAAGAATGATTCTCACCCGCCTAGAATGGTATCTTGAGCGCCACAACGTATACCCCGATGCCATGGCTGGTTTTAGAAGAGGCCGTTCCTCTATTGACAACGTCATCGACCTAGTCTCGTCTGTACAACAGGAAAAACACCACAAGTGTATATCGGTTGCACTATTCCTCGACGTGAAAAGCGCCTATGATAATGTAACGCATGAAGCCATCCTTGATGCCCTGGAAAATAATGGAATAGGTGGACGCATGTTTCGGTGGATTCGGAGCTATCTATTCAAAAGATCCTTCTTTGTGCACAGTGCAGATGGCCGAACTGCTGACCATTACACTTACCGTGGCGTCCCTCAGGGTGGGGTTCTTAGCCCCACTTTGTTCAACCTTGCAATCCTTGGCCTTGCCGACGTTCTACCACATACAGTAAACCTTTCTATATATGCTGACGACATATGCATATGGGCCTCGGCAGTTACACGTCTCCAGGTGCGTGCACGGCTCCAAAAAGCAGTGACCCTAACATCATCGTACCTGCGTGCGCAAGGCCTCAGCATTTCGACCGAGAAGTGCGCCTTAGTCGCCTTTACCCACAAGCCCATGACCTGGTACTCCATTTCTATTGACCACCAACCAATTTCCTACGCAAAAACTCACCGATTCCTAGGCGTTATTATAGACAGAGACCTTTCATGGAGCCCCCACATCACATATTTGAAGAAGAGGCTTACTTCTATCTCCCACATACTACGGTTTCTCGCCGGTAAAACGTGGGGCACATCCGTGGCATCTATGCTTCAACTATACAGGACGCTCTTCCTGGGATACTTGCGATACAGCACACCAGTGCTGTCCAATACTAACAAAACTAACATCCATGTCCTACAGAGCATTCAAGGCCAAGCCCTTCGAACATGTCTGGGGCTACCTCGAAATGCTTCAACCGTGGCAACAATTGCCACCGCGAGAGACCACCCAATAAGGACCTATATAGATATCGACGCGCTCCGGGTGCATGTTCGCCATATATCCCGAGTCCCTGACCACCATCTCGCTCGATTGCCTGAGAAAAGACCCAGGGCAGCGTTCTCCAGATCAATTGCGGCTAACCGGCACTCTTTGTCTTTGAGGCACTCACCCGCAACAAGAACGCCATCCCCTATGTGGTGCTTGAAGAAGCCTCCTGTGTACCTTGCTGTTCCAGGAATAGTGAAGAAAGCTAGCCTGACCACCGCGGCTCTCAAGCAGATCACACTGGAACTTCTGCATTGTTCATACTCTAACCGAATTCATGTTTACACGGATGGTTCCGTCTCGGAAAATTCTACGGGCGCCGTTGTTCTACCATCTCAATCGGTCGTCATCAAGTTTACGACATCACACGTAACGACATCTACAGGCTCTGAACTGGCCGCTCTTCGCGCTGCTGTCGAATACATTGAAAAAGAACCGCCCAACAAATGGGCAATATTTTGTGACTCGAAAGCAGCCCTCCAGAGCTTGAGAAGTTTACGACGTGGCAATTATGAACAGCTGGTGTCACAAATCCACGAAACCTGCCATTGCGCTTCTGAAAGAGGACATAACATCATATTTCAGTGGCTGCCGGGACATTGTGGCATCGTTGGTAATCACCTCGCCGATGACGCTGCCCGACGTGCCCAGGCTGGCTCACCGACACTCCTTATACCTTTATCCAGAGTCGACGCTGCAAGAGAGCTTCGCAGTCTCGCTCGTACAATCACGTTAGGTTGCTGGCATACACCTCAGAACTCTAAGTGTCGTTTACACAGCCTCGACCCATCACTGAAACTTACATTACCAGCGAACCTTCCACGACGTGACGCAACACTGCTGTGTCGGCTGTGGGTAGGAGTAGCATTCACCAACTCCTACAGCTATCGTATTGGAATGGCGGATTCACCAATGTGCGCGAAATGCAAGTGTGAAGAGACCATCAGTCACCTTCTGTGCCACTGTTCTCGCTTCGATAATCAACGCGAGACTCTCCAGTGTGCCTTAAATAGACTGGATGACAGGCCATTTACGGAAGCGAAGATCTTGGGGGCCTGGCCTCATAGTTCAATGGCCCAGAAAGCAGTTCGAGCGCTTTTTCGCTACCTGAGGGAAACAGACTTGAGTGCCAGACTGTAGACATCCTATATCTAAGTTCTCTCTCTCCCTCTTTCACTCCCCATTCCCCTCCCCACGTGTAGGGTAGCAAACTGGACTCAGTCTAGTTAACCTCCCTGCCTTTCTGTCTTCCCTTCTCTCTCTCTCTCTCTCTCTCAGTAATCAATAATCAGTAAAATTTGTTCTCTCTCTCTCTTTCAGAAGTAACCATGCGTCCTCTGAAAGTTGTTCCAAATCAGATTCATAAATCAACCCAATAATAAACTCAAATTAACTCATTTGTGAATGAACTCGAAGACAGCTGACGAATACCTCAGTATCAAATCATATATATCCGGCTAACCTGTATGCTAAGTAGAAGTCACAATTCAGGTGACCTCCAGTCAATCTGTTGTCATGAGCTTGAGAAGTGATCTTCAACTTCAGCCTCAAATTGTGAAATCAAGGTTCTGAGATGCTTAGGTCCTATTTGTGGCACTGTATGATATATGCAACGATTTCATGATACCGTTCTTGATAATTCCACTTCCGTCACGGCTATCGAACATATTCAGCTAGTCGCTGAGCGGACTGCACATTTACACAACGACGGTCCTTCTTTGTTCAAACAAGGTGCTTCAGTAACAGTGGCTGGACCAAAGAAGTGGCGTTTTTTTAGCAGCATATTGTTGCGGCTCGAGCTGGTGTTTGGGCCAGGAATCCACCAAGCCCATCGACGAATACGTCCGGTAGTAGGAATGAAGTAAAAAAGGTTTATTCTACATTATTTACACTGCATGGCTCCAGATACGGAAGCTCACTCCATGCAGGAGCATATTAAGGGCAACCCCGGCGATTTTTCGATGTCAATGGATGCCGATGAAATTCACTGGGTACGTTCCTCTGAACACTTCCTTCATGTCCTGAAAAAAGCAGATTTGAGAGCTGAACAGATTTTTTACAAATTAATTTAATTAATTGCCTCGAACACCCTACCTTACCTCCTCCTCAGTTACAGGCCACATTGTATATGACGTCAGGAGTGTTCCATGCAGAGCATGCCGGGATCATGTAGACGACAGCGACGGGAGCATCGAGGAGTCTAAGATCGTGAGCTAGTGCATGGCGTGAGGAGTTGCTGTCGCGAGAAGTTGCGTTCCCTGTGAACGGGCAAGTGATGGGGGCTCGCAAGCGGTGTTGCGTTGTTGGCCGCACGAACTTCAGTCCTCGCAATCCGCACACACAGTTTGAGCCGATGCCGAGTGCGTTCAGCCGAGGTTAGGCCTACATGTCACAGTCGCGGAGTTCGTGCGTCTACTGCTGGCGGACCTGAGCGACTGACCTGAAGCTAATTAAGCCATCAGGATGAAGAAAACGCCTTATGTAGCTCAGTTTTGACCATATATGGATTTGCAATAAACCATTCCTCATTTCGTACAGAGCACACACAAAGCGAGAAGCGACGACACGGAGCAGTATCAACATCGGTATGTTGACGTTTTCGATGGAAAGCTGCCAGCCGCACTCGCCGGCACTTCCCTAAATTAAATGCGACTACGAACGCGGGTGTATTTTTACGTATAGTCATGCAGACTCATTATTTAGCTTCCGAGGTGCACTGCTTGCCTTGTATTCCAGATAGGCAGCAAGCGCAGGCCAACTCGATACAGCAACGTAAACAACCACCTCATTGAGCTGCAAAGGGTGTCAGAGTGTCAAAAAACACCTCTGTCTTTTACATACAGACTTGGCCCATCTTCAATGAAAAAAGTCGACAATTACAAATGCTTAGGTGTTACATTAACAACTAATTTATCCTGGAATATACATGTTAGCAATATTTGTTCATCTGCCTTTCGAAAGCTCTGCTTCCTGAAACATAAACTTCAGACCGCCCCAATCAATGTTAAACTGCTATGCTATTATTCCTGAATCAGACCCAAATTAGAATACGCCAGTGCAGTATGGGACCCGTATACTCAAATAAACATTAAGTGTCTTGAAAGAATACAGAGGAAAGCAGTCCGGTTTATTTATAACAAATTCTCACGAACTGACTCTCCATCCAAAATAATGATAGCCAATGACATGCCCCTTCTTACAACGCGTCGAAAACAGTTCCGAATCGACTTCCTTTCACTGCTTCTTAACCACAAACTTGCGATACATCCGTCACCGTACCTATCACCCTTACTAACCAGACCCACAAGGCACCATCAGCCTAACTGTTTAACACGTCCGCCGGACTCGGCAGTGCCCGCGGCGGCTGCCTCCAGGAAGCGCAACGGCACCGAGAGCGGCACTGATAGCGACGACACCATGCAGTACTATGTCAGCAGTGAAGATTCTTGTGACGACGCCTTCGAGCTGGTGCGGAGTCGTAAAGCAAAGCGAAGATTTCTCAGCGCATCATCGAATTCGAGTGAGTCCAATATGAGATCTTCGCGGGATACCGAGGAGCTCACCATCCTGTTCTCGCCAGTTCTCGCCACTGACAACCTGAGACGCCTCAACAGGCAAGCCGTGTCTTCACATCTAGAGGCGCTGGTTCCAAACGAAATCAAAGACATCAGAGTGAACACCCGTAAGAACGTGCTAGGGATTGACGTAGAACACGCGGCTGCGTTGGATTCTTTGCGCAAGGTCACGGAACTTGGCGGGATGAAAGACCGCCCTCATATTCCACTGGGCAAACAAGTCCGTACTGGCGTAATTTACGATGTTGACGAGACCATTGTCGACTCCGATCTGTCAATCTTAATCAAGCCAGCTACGGAAGATACCATCATCACAAACGCGTTTCGTCTCGGCACGTCGCGTTGTGTGAAGATCATATTTAAGGGCCAATCCCTCCCATCGCATGTAAAAGTGGGCCACTTCCGACACGCAGTTCGCCCCATTATACCAAAACCGCTGCAGTGCTGGAAGTGCATGAAGCTTGGCCATGTGAGTAGTGTGTGCAATAACACTACCGTCTGTTCTCGCTGCACTGGGCCCCACACCACAAACACGTGCGAGGCCAGTGTGCTGAAGTGCACAAACTGCAGCGGCCCTCACGATGCATCTTCGAAGGAATGCCCTTTGATTCGAAAGGAAATGCAAATATTGAAGAAAATGGTTAGAGACCACTCGTCTCACCGAGAAGCAGCAACATCTATTAAGCGACGACGATCACGTCGCCGACGTCGATCAAGGGCCTCCAAAGCCTCTGCAGAACGCCACACACGTATATTACCACCTACTGTTCCGCCCAGGCCAAACGCAGTCAGCTCAAAGGACAAAGGTGCATCGAACAGCACGGCTGCTGACGCATGGCCTGCACTCCCGAGGTTACATGCCCCTACTGAGCGAAATACTTCTACAGCAGGGGACACTTGGTCTGTTCCTGATAAATTGGCGGACCAAGATCAACAAATTGTTGTTATGATCAGCTGTCTGGTGAGTGCTATTCGTGTTCTTCTGGACAAGCTACAGACACCAACAGCTCGAAGTGCATTGCAAGTGCTGGATGCCATCAGTCCGGTGCTGGCGAGCCTTCAGAAGTCCAGTGCTTGAGAACTTCTACAGCAGAACCATGGCTCATCGACAACAACAGCGATCGTTCCGGGATGATGTCAGAAGTGCCTCCATATTCCAATGGAATGCGAGAGGCCTGAGGTCACGTATTTCAGATTTTCGACAGTTCCTATTTGAAAACCATTTTCCTATACTGCTCATCTGTGAACCGAACTTATCAGCCTCCATAAGACTATCAAGATATGAATCTTTTGTTTCAAACACGTGTGTCCATAGTAGTAAGGTTCTGGTTTACATTCGCAAGGACCTTACGTATTTTTCCCAACACGTAGCGCCACACGACGGTAACCAATACGTCTGTGTTACTGTGAAAAAGAAGAAGCTGTCTTTTACTCTTATTGGCGTCTACCTTTCCCCAACAAGTCAGTTTGATAGAAAAAGACTGGAAGATATTATGGCTGCTACTCCCGGTCCTTGGATAATAACAGGGGACTTCAACGCTCACCACCATATATGGGGAAGCTCCAGGATAAATTCGAGGGGCAGGTCAATAATATCCTTTGCATCAGGCCACAACCTGTGTCTTCTAAATGACGGAAGCCCCACGTTTCTGCGAGGAACTACGTACAGCAGCTGCCTTGACTTGACTTTGGTGTCACGTTGCCTGACTGAGTGCGCAGTGGTTCACTGATATTGAAACCCATGGAAGTGATCATATTCCGACCTATGTGAGAATCGATGGACTAGACGCCGCATTACCGGTTGTATCTCGCCAAATCGACTGGTCAGTCTTTCAAGATCGTGTAGAAGACACATGCAAGACACATATCGCACGCAGATTAGAAGACATAATTGCAGACGCTATGCAAGATTGTACACGCTGCTTCACACATTCATCAAAGCGTACAGAGAATTACATTGAATTGGAAAGGCTTCGTGCACTACATCGCCGAGCTGAAAGGAGGTACAGGCGCACGAAGTCAATTCTTGACCTCAGAGAAGCTCGGCGCATGCAAAGAAGATCAAACGCCGAATGGATAAGCTAGCGGATCAAAGATAGAAATGCTTTTGCGACTCACTGGACCCCCGCAAGCCATTGTCCCGTGTGTGGCGTACCCTACGGGCATTAGCTCAAGTCCCCAGCAACGACACCCTTTCAACGCCCTTGCTCTTTATCAAAACCGCCGTGAGATAGACGTCGCAGAGGAATTTTGTGCGAAAGTCGCCAGCGGCACAGTTTTGGTCCCTGACATGGCTTTAGGCAACATCCCCGGCCCACGAGATGCAAGTACGGACTCTACATTCTCGATGGAAGAGTTAGAAGCTGCTATGGCGCTATGCAGGTGTTCGTCTTCACCAGGGCCCGATGGCATAACATATAGTGCTTTGCGCCACCTAGGCAGAGAAGCACGAAGAGAACTCCTCAGCCTTTTTAATAGTTCATGGAAAGATGGTGTCGTCCCACAGGAATGGAAACGCAGCCGCCTGGTACCGCTTCTAGAAGCAGGAAAGTCACCGCTCGATCTGGCATCCTATCGGCCTATAGCTCTTGCCAGCTGCGTCGGGAAGCTCATGGAACGTATGATCCTCATGCGTCTCGAATGGTACCTTGAACACCACAAAATTTACCCTGACTCTATGGCGGGATTTCGACGCGGTCGTTCATCGATTGACAGTATTATTGATCTAGTATCATCGGTAGAACAACAAAAATCTCGGAAGCGATTATCAATAGCACTCTTTCTTGACGTGAAAGGCGCTTACGACAACGTTTCCCATCAAACCATTCTAGACGCACTTTTGACAATTGAACTAGGAGGGCGAGTATATCAGTGGATCAGAAACTACCTGACACAAAGGTCCTTGTTCGTAAGTACGGAAGATGGTCCGACTACCGACCACTACACATGCCGAGGCGTTCCCCAAGGCGGTGTTCTGAGCCCAATTCTTTTCAACCTCGCGCTTCTTCGGCTGGCCGAATCCATATACCGGAAATAGTGAGTGTCTCAATCTACGCCGACGACATCTGCATCTGGACATCAGCGGTCACTCGCCTGCAGGTTCGCGCACGGCTACAGAAAGCAGCAACAGAGGCATCTGACTACCTTCACACACAAGGCCTTACCATCTCAACAGAAAAATGTGCTTTAGTCGCTTTTACGCGAAAAGCGATGACTCGTTATCCAGTATGCATCAATGGTCAGCCTATCTCCTACAAGAGAAATCACCAGTTTTTGGGCGCCATTGTAGACCGGGACCTGACTTAGAGCCCTCAGGTTGCCCACATAAAGAAGCTCCCATCTATTGTTCACGTCTTCAAGTTCATCGCCGGCAAAACATGGGGATCGTCAGTGGGCTCCATACAGTTATATCGAGCACTTTTCATCGGATTCCTACGCTATAGCTATCCCGTGCTTGCTAAAACATGCAAGTCAAATCTCCGAGAACTTCAAAGCGGGCAGGCGCAGGCACTACGTGTTTGCCTAGGCCTTCCGTGGAGCGCCTCAACAGTAGGAACCATTATAATGGCTCAAGACCATCCGATCACGACTTACATTAGCACCGAAACGCTTAGAGCGCATTTTCGCCATGTTTCACGGATGCAGTCAAGCTCTCTCGCGTGCCTGCCAGAACGACGACCACAGGCATCCTTCTCCAACAAGGTCAGCATCCATCGTGCCTCCTTACCATCGGGCTTCACACCTTCAGCACGTTCAACCTCAGCTTTGTGGTGTTTAAAACAACCTCAAGTGCGTCTTACGGTTCCAGGGATAAGAAAAAAGACCGACCTGCCTACCTTGTCCTTGAAGCAAGCAGTTCTGGATTGTTTGCACACTTTCTACTTCGATCGAGTCTACATATATACGGATGGTTCTTCCACTCAGACCAGCTCCACCAGCGCAGTGGTTATACCATCACGATCACTAAGCATCCAATACAAGATTTCTCACTTTACAACATCGACCGGTTCGGAGCTTGTTGCCGTCCGAGGTGCCGTTGATTATATTAATAACCAACCGGCTAATCGGTGGGCAATATTCTGCGATTCAAAGGCGGCCTTACAATGTCTTCTGTCATATCTTCGTCGCGGGTCATGTGAACAACTCGTGTCGGAGATACGAGAAATGCACCATCACATGATCACGAAAGGACACGACGTCGTGTTTGAGTGGCTGCCTGGTCATTGCGGTATCTCCGGCAACGACCTCGCTGACGAAGCTGCTAGGAAAGCACACGAAGGAGCAACCCTTGTTTCTATACCTTTATCGTGGACCGACGCAGCCCAACACTTAGGCAACCTAGCGCACTCTTTGACATTGGAGAAGTGGCACACATCTGAATTCACTCAACATCGATTGCATTGCCTCGATCCCTCTATGCAACTGCGGCTGTTACCAGGTCTTCCGCGAAATGAGGAAACAGTGCTGTGCCGCTTACGTTTGGGCGTCGCATTCACCAACGCATATGCATTTTTGATTGGAATGGCTGATAGCGCCGAGTGCAATGCATGCGGTGTCGAGGAAACCATAGAACACCTACTGTGCTACTGCCCATCTTTTGAAGATGAAAGGCAAGACCTCTGCACAGCTCTCAATCAGCTAGATGGAAAGCCGTTCACCTTGAACAAGATGTTGGGACCATGGCCTCACATATCGCAGCTACAAAAGGCCACAAAAGCGCTGCTGCGATATTTGAAAGATACCGGATTGAGTCAGCGTCTGTGATCCGGACTGAGTGACCGACTGATATCCCCAGTGGACTTTCTCTTCTTTTAATCTTTCCGTCTCCCTTTCCCCAGTGTAGGGTAGCCAACCGGGCTCAGTCCTGGTTAACCTCCCTACCTTTCATTTATCATTTTCTCTCTCTCTTTGATAGAGCTGACAATTATAAGTATTCCTATTTTCCACGCACGGTCTTAGATTGAAACGGAATAATCCAGACATCTTCTTAGTCTCTCCTACCACACCGAAGTATCACTGTTGCACCATTTCATATCTGTTATTGTAGCACTATTAATGCATTAATCTAGAAACAGATTCCGTTGTTGTTTTGTACTCAGTTGTATTATATCTTATTACACTAATCTTGAACCAGATTCCATTGTTGATATTTTGTGTTTTATTATCTATGTTATTTCTTTAAACAGTTTGTATTCTCGTTTTTGTATTATGACTGTTTTTTTTTAAACTACCCACCTGCTTGGACCCAAGGGTCTGCAGTATGTAATAAATAAAAATAAAAAATAAAAAGAATATATACTGGCATCGGCGTTCCGGCAAGAAAACTAAGCGTTCTCTAAATGAA
The DNA here is from genome assembly GCF_023375885.2 of Dermacentor andersoni. Classification (NCBI taxonomy): domain Eukaryota; kingdom Metazoa; phylum Arthropoda; class Arachnida; order Ixodida; family Ixodidae; genus Dermacentor; species Dermacentor andersoni. The sequence continues at coordinate 31,276,237 of NC_092814.1, read as the reverse complement.
CGATCATACATGCAAAGTCCTCATCTGTGTCTACTTTACGGAACATATTGTGTGCATGAAGAGAATACGAAGAATGATAAATAGCCTCGTACTACGGTCTCCTGCTCGCTGTTTTCGAAGGCGTGTGGCCGTTCATATTAGCGCGATTCAGAATGATGTAACAGCGCTTTCATGCACAAAATTTACGTGTTTTGATATGTTCTGACATTAATTGCTGTCACCGACGAGCGGCTAGCATTATATCTCAAGCGAACGACGAGTGGTCGCTGTGCCTGCCGATGTAAACAAATGCATTGGTAGGTGCTACGGTCTGTCAGCGACGTTCTTGCGGGATACAAATGCGGAAAGTTATGCTCCCCATCTTACAGTCAGCCATGCGAAGTACTTCCCTGAGAAGGATTAAAACACCCGAAATAGCAAGCAGCACGTATAAAATCAGTGGTTATAGGGCTACCCTTGGTCTTCATGTTGCAGCACGATATGTAGCGCATGGGCTCTGGCTCTCGTCGTGACGGGTCGAATGCGAACGGTGATTCGTGGCTATTGAATTTGTCAGAATCATAACTGTCAATATTTGACAGATCCGAAGAGCTGGTACAGCTGACATTGTCACCCGAAGGTCCGGCGCGGTCACGCATCAGCTCAGCGTATGCTCTTCGCTGGTTTCGTTCGCACAGCAGGTGACACCGGCATGTATTGCGCGCCTTCCCCGCTGGGGACACTCGTGACGTCACACGAAGAGGTTTTCTCGGCTGTTCCGTCAGGTTTCGCTTTAGTTTTTGCGCTTTCTTGCTTATTTAAAATTCTTTTCGAATTTGTGGAACAATTCTACTATCAGGCGCGTGACAGGGGGTTCTCGGGAAGCTAAATATTCCATCACCTTGACATGGTCAAAAATCGCCGGAGTTGCACATTAAGCGTCTCAGTTCACATCAGGACACGTCACCACTTTCCACTGCACCAAAGGTCTCCGGTTTTAATCCCATCATCTTCCCTAGGGAGCTAGACTAGGGAATCTGATGACTGTGTGGCGGCCATTCACAATCGTCGAGTCGGTTGAAATATCCCGTCCATGATATCACACCATTCCGCCGAAATGCGAATGGTGTGATGAACTAGCAATCTGGGAATCCGAGGTCGAAGCCGTTTCCATGGTAGCACTCAACGTTGGCCCTTTTCCATCACTAGTTCAGGCTGTCAGGCAGTGGTAGTGGCCTTTTGTGGGCCCGTCAACAGTCGGTGTCAACGCTGCGTTGACTTCTGGACAGGCGCTGATGAATGGGTAGGATTGCCTCGTGGTAAGCGTCTAATTAATGCCCTTGGTAATGTCGAGATGTAACAGACCCCTCCGCCGCCAGGAGATTCGACCTGAGGGTTACCAGCATTCAGGTTGCCCGAAGCTTCGAGGTTTCCTTCCGAAGAAATGGCTAAGGACCCACTGCAGCGTCATTGCGGCGTTCCTCCTAGGAAAACACCAGCACGCACACACGTTGGCCGGCGTGCTCGAGCGACACGCCTATACACCGGACGCTATTATCCCCGCATCGCTTTACTAAGTTCTACCCGTCTCTCTTTTATTTTGGTCGTGGTCAGCCCTCGGCAAGACAGAAATAAATTGCCTATCTCACTAACATCGCTAGCGATACGTAGAAAGAACGTTCTATATATAATGAAAAAAATCCCTGAGATCTTTGCTTAATATCCCCGTCCCCGAGCGTCTGCATTCTTATTCTGGGGCGCTATAGCGTAAAACTATTCCAAACTTTTTTATTCCAATTCTGCAATCAGCCCTCCGCCATAGGTCAACTTTTTTAACCACCCCCACTTCGCCTGTCTGTCACGCGACGTCACGAAAACCGCGGTAGCTCCCCATCTGATATGACATGAACACACTGATTTTGCATGACTGCAAAGAACAAAAGAAAAGTAGTTATTTCTGATTCGACGCCTTTTCGCCATTAGACCTCGGCTATTGGTCAAAGGTTTTTGGGCTGCACCCACTTCACCTGCCTGTCACGCGACGTCACATAACCGCGAAAACTCACGGCGTCAAAGTGACGTGTACGCGCACGGCCGGTCTCGACGCGCGCGCGCTCTGCGTCGAGACCGACCGTGGTACGCGTTAAAGATGCATTAATATACTGTAGAAGGCTGTCCTGTCATACTGTCAGCGCTGTCCTGTGTGTTCCTGCCTTCTGTCATCGTCTTTTTGCGCTGCCCCTTCAAGATGCATTAATATGCCGAACAAAACTGAATTTTTTGTCTGAATAGCCGCAGGCTGTCCCGTTCCGAAAGGAATAAAATAAGGCTGCCGCCGATCGCTCAGGCACTGGCTACTCGCACCTGCCGGAGAGCATTGATTTATTTGCATGCAATAAAACTATTTGCGCGGCCGTGTAACGTTGTCGAGCACCTTCGCCACGTTTACGACCTTGCTCAGACAACTTTTCTTCGCTGATGATCCTGTTTAGCGGCATTCTTAGCCTTCCGTTGCATGCCGCCGCGATTTTCAACCAGCCACTGCAAGCTAAGTAAGCGAAAGCGGACCAATCGCAGACGCCGCACCACCCTCTTCCTCCGGTTATCGATTTTCAGTGCACTGGCTCGGCCCCATCGAATCCTACTTGAGCCGTGCTCCTCCCCTCTTATCAGCCAATTAGATAAGACAAGTTGCTCAGTTTAGGCAATGTTATTCGTTTTTAAAGCAAACAAAAGTGACCTCCTGTCAACGAGGAAAGCATTTGATTCGTCTGTTCAGACAACCCTGTGGGTGACCGCCCGGTTCTTGCGTCGGTGGTTACGCAAATTTGACGTCAGGAGATTGGAATAAAAACATATTGGAATAGTTTTACGTTATATGGCCGCTGGCTCCTTTTCCTATACTTGACCTCCAAGTTTTGTTCCTGCAAGATGAGACTCCATCTCAGCAGTCTCCCGTTTTCCCCCGACATTTACTTCAGCCATGCAAGAGGGCAATGGTCGCTCTCGACCGTGAATTTCGTGCCTTGAATGTAGCATCTTAGCTTTTGAATGGCCCATACTATGCACACACTCTTTTTCCGAGTTGCTGAACGCCTCTTCTCGCGGTGTCAGTTTTCGACTGAGATACAACACGGGATGCTCTTCGCCGCGTTCGTTAAGTTGGGCAAGGACGACACCTAGACCACGGTCGCTGGCATCACACTAGAGAATGAATTCTCTGCAAAAGTCTGGCGAGACAAGCTCAAGCCATGAAGTCAAAGCTGTGTTTTCAAAACAATCCACATATTCGGAATAAGGGTCCGCAAATCTTACTCTTTTGTACAACTCGCGCACTAAAATTTTCTTTCTCTCGTCCACAAAGGACCCGCACTAAAGAAATAACCAAAAAATTTGCTCCGCATATCACGCGCTTCAAACAACACGAAGATTGAGCTTATTTCGAAATACTTTCATGCAGGCTCTAAGCGATACTCAAAACGCTGTCATCTTATGAATACACGTGCGAGACACGCACCAACGCTTTGCTTCTTTGTGTCCGAGCAAGACGCCCTAAGTGAACAGCGCAAACACTTTCTAAAATTGTGCTGTTAAACAACGGCTCCTCCAAATAACGCGTCTTACTTTCAAAGAAATTCTCGTGAACACTTCCGAAAAGTGATCTGATACTCAAGCGGGACACTACAGGCTTCTAACATATAACCTAGACTTGGCGTTGCAAGCGTATCTAAAAAAAAAAAAAAAAAGATGCCTATCTGTTTAAAAAGTAAGAACGACATATCGAGAAAACAAAGTGTCAAAGTTTTATGCGCGCGTAAACCATCTCTTTCGGAATATTGAAGAGCTTCTAAAATATACAATCTAAACAAAGCTCAAAACTTGTTTATCGCAACGATCTCTCGATCTCAAAACGTCTAACCTAACCTTAAAAATAAAGGAACAAACAGGTTCCACAAAACATGTATACCGCTTTTCATTTTGAATATTCTACCGTTGCTTCATATCATTTAGCCGTACTCGAGGCGGGCGCGGTCTGAAAGCTCTTGTGAACCTTGTCAACCAGGGAGTACACAGGGCACGTAGGCCATTCCCCTCGCTGCAGACCCCCGGCATTTGACGTACTGGCAGCGTGCCTTCTAGGCATTTCACTACGAATTTACTGCCTATAGTATGACTACTTCGCGTCGCCTTGCCGCCGCGCTCTCCTGTGGCATACAAGTTACACCTCGAAAAGAACTCAAGGAGGGGGAACATACTTGCCCCCTGGCTTTTGGAAACATTCCAAACGACAAACGCGCCTTCCTAACTCCTTCTCTGCGCTCCCCACAGGTAGCGACTTTCACTTGATTCGGCCGCGTTGCCTTCTCTGCCGCATTCCTGACTCTGCGACGCCGCTTTCTCGTGCTAGATTTCGAGTGCCTTTCTTCTCTTCCCGTCAGCAGCTCCTAAGCCTATCTTCCTAAATTTCTCTCGGGGAAATCGGAAATATTTCCTGCTCCGGCACAACTACTTCTCCGGAGCTAGCAGTTTCGTCCTCTTTTTGTGCACTTTGTTCATGGTTGTGACTTATCCGCGGAGATAGTTCGCGTGCTTGTAACCTCGTCAAAGCCATGACCTGGACTTCAGCAAATGTGCACCCACATTTAATCAGTAGCGACTCTGAGCTGTTCGAGAAAAGGTGAAGGTAGCCTTCCGATAGCCCATTGGAGACCGCTGCTACTGTCTCAATAACTCCGAAATGTCCCTCAATCTGTACCTTTCCCATCGGTACACACAGAGTCTTCGCTAACGGCCTGCCTTATCCACGCGCATTCGGGCATGTAGTCTTCGCTTCTACCATACTTCGCATGGAAGACGTCCATCTTGGCCGCGGTGTCCCTGAGTACCCTTGGGATTTACCATTACGTCCGTCATGTATGGTTTTAGTAGAACGACGTTACCCGTATGATTTCTTATGCAAGCAAATACTGGCCTTTTATTTGGGCAGTTTCGGGCGAAGTTACCCGTTTCTTTACAGTTATCTCATGCCGTCTGCTCGAGTCGACCTCTTCCAAATTATTTCCGGCTTCATTTGTAAGCCTTTCAGGCGATTTCGCTATGCTTCGGTGCGCGCTGAACTGCGACTGGTGTCGTCTCGTTCTTTTGTTGTGGTTTTGCTGCGCGCGAGGATAAGGCTTTGGCCGTGGGGACGGATTTGGATAGTACTGTGCGCTACTGCTTTGTGGCCAGAAGCCACGGCTTGCCACGTACTCATCGGCCAACTGTGCTGCACTCTTTACAGACACACCTTCCTGCCTGTCTTTAACCCAAAGGCGCACGTTATCCGTCTGGGTCTCGTAAAACTGCTCTAAGCAGATTAAATCTGACAGCTCACTGACATTATCCGCCCCTGCTCCTTCACCCACTCTGAAAAATTATCCTTCGGGCTCATGTAAACTCAACAAAGCTTTCGTTAGGCTTCTTTCTTTCCTGACGAAATCCCCTCCTAAGTTCCTCTGTGGAAAGCTTGTATTTTTGCGAGCAAACTCCACTGCACTGAACTGCGCACACACCTGCCTCGGCTGCGCTCAGTTTGGCTACGACTTGCGAGGCTTCTCCCGGCAGCAACGCAAGCAACCGCTCCGGCCATGTGTCTTGGTTAAATCACTGCTTCTCAAATCGGTTCAAAATTAATCAGGCACAGACGAATGTTATCGCCTGTTTTGCACGGTTGAAGAAAACTCGTCATTTTCACGCTTTCCGTTTGTGCCGGCGCCGCATCCGCATCGCGCGCTAAACTCGCTTCCTCAAGTTTTATTTGCAGGTGCTCAATTTCTGCCTTTGTTATCTCTCGCACTCAATTTCTGGCGGCCTTTGTTTCCGCTTCTTCTGCCTCTCCTTCTCTTCAGCTCTTTCTTTCCTCTCACGCTCCCTCTCTTCCTCCTCGCGCTACTTCTCTTCCTTTTAGCGCTCCTTCTCTTCAGCTATTTCTTTCCTCTCGCACTCCTTCTCTTCCTCCCTTTCTTTCCTCTGGCGACAAATCTTTTTCCAGGCATCCGTTAGCTCGTCCTCATCAAAACCGACTTCGTCAACCACAGTACGAATTTCGGGCTTGCTCAACTTATGATATACCGAGCTCTGCTGCCAAGAGCAACAGCTCCTCTTCCTTTAACACGGTGATAGCCATGCTTTTCCGATAGCTGACTACAACTTCCCCTGTATTGACCGCACACCCCGTGGCGATCAACCACAGCGAATTGCCCGATACAACCCTGTCCTTATCGTCCGGCAAAACGTAGTCGCTCTAGCACTCACACAACCTCGATCTTGCGAAGGTTGGGCCTCCCAGAGCCGCGTACCCAGGTCCACCGATCCCAGATCGTGAAGACTGCCTTCTTCTGCTCTTCCTTCAAGTTTTCTCGAGTCTTCCAAGACTCCACGCCATTACTGAGACGGTTGCGCCTCCCTGAGCCACGAAGAGGAGGTCTGCTGATCCCGGATCCACAGAAGCCGATCTTTTGTCCGCAGTTTACCTCGAGCTTGCAAAGGTTTCCAGGACCGCCGATCCCAGATCGTGAGGACTGCTTTCTTAATCTCACCGCTGCCAACCAGTTTGTTGCGGCCAGAGGTGACGTTTGGGCCAGGAATCCATCAAGCCCATTGACGAGTACGTCCAGTAGTAGGAATGAAAAGGGTTTATTTTACATTATTTACATTGGCTCCAGATACAAAAGTCCACTCCATGCAGGAGCATATTAAACGTCTGAGTTCACACATCAGGACACGTCAGCACTTTCCACTGTACCCAAAGGTATCCGGTTTTCATCCCGTCGTCTTTCCTAGGTGACTATGGAATCTGATGACTGTGTCGCGACCAATCATAATCGTCGAATCGGTCGAAATATCCCACCCATGATATCGCACCATTCCGCCGAACTCCGTCTCCGACGTTGTACCTCCGCCCCCGCATATTTAGCAAGCGCGTAGCAATCTGGGAATCCGAGGTCGAAGCCATTCCCAGGGAAGCATTTGACGTTGTCCCTTTTCACCATTAGTTCAGGTGGTCAGGTGCAGGTAGAGGGGTCTTTTGTTGGCCCGTCAACAGTCGGTGCCAACGTTGCGTTGACTTCTGGATAAACGCTTATGAATGCATGGAGTTGCTTCGTGGTAAACGTCTAATTAATGTCCTTCGTCGTGTTAAGACGTAACAGTATCTTGTGTGGTAAGAAATAGAACTAATAAAAATTTTAAACTAGGGCACCGGACGTCTGTGCCAAAACTCATGGAACTGTTGCAAGGCAGATCTGGGATTGGCCTGGAATCGTGTGCCGCTGTCGGGGCTGGTGATATCGCAAGGTTTCGTGTGCAAGGTCATATATTCGAGGTATGCACGCAAATATTCAACTTCAATTTAAATTTTCTCCGCGAAGAAGCCGTTCTTTCTTTTCTTTTCGCCGTACATACGCTAGACAGTACCAATATTCTTATTCTGTCGCCGGTCTGTATGATCAATTATCATATATTGTCCATGAGCTGTATATGTGTGTTTCTTTCTTTCTTATTTTTTTTAATAACAACCATGGGCTGAATCTACAAAATCTGCTTTCCTAAGTGCTGTTTGCTATTAGCCGGCCGCGTTAGCTAATCGTATGTACAGCATCGTGATTGGCTTGTATATGCTTTTACGAATGGTTATATCGTAAGAAGATTTTGTGAATAAGGTTTGCAGGATGTGAATTCAGAAAGCTTTTCATTCGCAAGAGGTGTGTGTGGGGGGGGGGGGGGGGGGGAGGGGTATATAAGTGTGGCTGGGCTGGGGTACCAGTGAGAAAGAACATGCTGCCAGTCCCTTCGTGAGCGGTACAGCTATAGCCAATAAGATGCGCCCAAAATGGACAGAATGGACGCTTACAGATACACCCCCCTCCCCACACTCTTGTTCGCCCTCCCCCCCCTCCCCCATTGGTTGACAGCCTTCTATAATATAACTTCATAGCGCGGAAACAAGAAATGAGACAGAACAGAAACGACATGCACAAACACTATCTTCTAACTAAATGTTTATTTACGATACAATACAATTTATATATCAAAAGCCACGCGCATGAGCCACCTTACAATCGCATTAAGAGACAAAAAACAAACCAACAAGTGCCACCGCACCTTATGAAGAAGAAAAAAAAAATGTTGAAGTTCACATAACGTGCCAGAATCTGTTTGTCAGCCATCGTCTACATATGTGACATCTATAGTAGGATGCAACTTAAAAAAAAGAAAACAGCAGTCGGAAACCAAGGCACACGGACCGCGCGGGGTTGTGTTACTCCGCCAGCCAATCACAGAAGCAAACAAAATCGTCGTCATGCGATCATTTCAAAACGGCGTCGCTCTTGGCACCTCCGGAGCGTCTCCTGTTGGAGTCTTTTCATCGGCGGAAGCGATGAGGTGTGCAACAGACATGGACAAAGTGTATGGAGCCTGAGCATTTCACTCTTCGAAAGTCCGTGGTACAGTTCATTTCACTGCTGAGTCCGTTTTACTCATGAAACTTCACGGCCAACTGAAGTGAAACTAGACAATAAACAGCTACAGCGAAGCAAGCGTTTTATTCCAGTTCAATAAAGAATTAGGCTTTCACCGTTCCACTATGATAGACGAGTGAACATGTATAAAATTACGCGCTTGTAATTTTATTTCTGTGGTTACCGCCTTATTTAGGTAACAGGGAAAGTTTGAAGTACGAACTATTTACAGCCTCGAGGAGGAACAGTGGCTGGCGGTTATGAGGGCGTGGGCGGTGCTTCACTGCAGACTTGAGTTATATCCGACTATAGATAGTTGAATTCCTTGCTTGACAAGGCGATAGAAGGCACAATGACGCACTGTGACTTAGGTTTACGGTATACGCTACCAAAGGTGGTAACTCTACTGTGGCTCATGTGCTCATATCTCATGGCTCATGCGGTAATGTGTCATAAAGTATTAAAATAGTCCGCGCAAAATGTCAGTGTGCAGGAAAATTTGTGTGCAATATTTGCTGGTCGATTGCATCGAGCTTCGTGCAAGCTGGGCTGCAAGTACGCTCGATAACGACGCCTACTTTTATTCATACACTGAATTTTGTTCATCTGAAATTAGACTTAACTATACCAAAAATAGTCGCAGCAGTGTTGCTCAGAAATGTGGAACGCAATAATATGCGCAAGTGTATTGCATTTTCTTGTCGCTTTTCAATTAAAATACACTATAGTTTTGGTATGTCCTTGTGGAACAATTATTTATAGCGTCGGTGTCGCCCCGAACTGTTCTCTTTGTTTTGGTTGATGCTCGACTCCGGATGAATGGTAGTTAGACATAATGATATGTCTTTGAGCAAAGAATGATAGTATTAAAATTATATTTATGGAAAACGCAAAGGGGGGCCAAAACATCATTCTGCGTTCCCTCACCTTACTCCTCTTTTGAATCCGCTTATGCGGATTCAAAATGAACGCTAAAAGCGATGTTCGGCAGGTTTAAAAAAGGAGCTACTTCTTGGAAGTCAAAGAGGTGCGTGTATTTTCTGTCAATGTGCTGGTGATTCTCGTTTAGAGTACATTGTCACCTACAATGACACGAGCACACTGTCTCTGGTTTTTTTTTTTTCAATTACCGTTTAAAAAAAAGGATAAGCAATGTACTCGCGTCAATATATAGGTAGATTGTTTAAATGTGACTGCTTGTTTCCAGATTGTGAAATGGCTCTACCTTACGGACTTTCTACTGATCCGAGAAAATTCTATTGCCGACAGATTGCAGGCAACATTTAGCTAAAAGTATGGGAAAGTACAAAGCTTTTGTTTCAGAACTTCATTTCGAATCCAAGCCGTCGACGTCACACGATGAAGATGTCTTCTTTTTTTAATTATCGATCATTTTGATGAGTCTGGTAGGCTCAAACACAATTGTTTGAGTTGACAATTCGTACTTGCAACATAAGGACATGTAGCAGATCTAGGCGTAAAAGAATTCTTAGAATAAATATTGTAACACTGATTAGAACGTTGGAACACCCTCTAAAGCCTGTGAACATCCTGTACTTTATATCCCTGCCCCCGTTTTTTTTTTTACTATTATTAACTGTTTTAAGGAGAAGTTGATGCATATAGGTGGCGCCAGCTAAACTCTGTCTAAATAACCTTCAAAAAAAGAAAAAGAAACAGGGTGTTTTGATAAAGGAGAACTCATATTAGTGGTGTTAGTCGCATAACACGTACCCCTTGGTAACATTACATTTTCAGAGGTGGTATTACATGATTCCACCCTTCTATCACAAATGAAATCTTCCACTTCACTTGTCTTTTGAAATTTCTTGTTCTTACGGCGTTCAGCTATGTGTTGTCGCTATATTACCTTGTTGCTATGGCAACCTTATGCGTATCTCAAAGCCATGCGGGGAGACGGCTCCTACTATTAACAAGCGGTACCGAGGTTCTGCTCCGGTGGCCTGTATAATTTTATTTTACAAAGAAGTTTTAAACAGCGCATGAATGTCGTAGTTAATTAACTGCGGTGTGATCACATTGTTTACAAAACGGACGGGTATACGTTCGCTTCCGTTAAAAATCGCTTTTGGGGTTCTATTACTTTGCTGTTGCTCGCTGGTGCCTCTTTGGAATCACCTTGACTACAACGATACTGTTTGCAAAATTGGACATACAGCCCGGCTTCGCGTTAACGGCGGCGTTAGACTAAAAGGGACATTTTAATTCTAATTATTTATCACTGCTGTTAGTGTCTTACGACTATTGCGAGAGCCGAAGAAGCATCCCGATAACCTCCACCCGAGTACGAAGACCGTATAAGCACGGTAACTAGTTCACGTCGAAAGCTCAGACAACCAGTAACACGTACCGCTATATATATCTTGCGACGCGCTTCGCCGACGCCACGCTGCAAGCATGACGTCATCGCAGTTATCACTACCGCGTGATGCTTATCAACACTTCACAACAGAGTAGCGGTGCTATATTTGTGTGCACATGACGAACAACAGGCAGTCGATAAGTGGCACACAGACCTCTCCTAGGGTACGTCACACCGTGCCGACAACATCACGGCATGACGTCACCGGCGCACGTGCAGTGACCCCGGTTGGCAAAACACAGCCGCCGCTGCCGGCTTTCTGCGTGGTGCAGTCGCGCAGTGCTTAGTGTAGGTAGGCGCCACGTGGACGGATGTTTTTCTTTTTGTTACGTGAATATCCACAATTCTCTTGCCAACCAGATTAAAAAGGTATTTGTGTGCCGGCGGACATCGGCGTGTGCTAAACTGCGTGATGAAGATCTGGCGACGCTGGCCTTTTTTACTTGCGAACGTGAACCACATGGCGGTCTGTGATGGATTGTGCGATAAAGAATATGGGCGTTTCCATGGAAGCGTGCTACGTACGTTGTGGTAAAGTGTACGGCGAGGAACAGCGACGATATTGGGTCATCTTTTCCTAGGGAAACGGGCCACTTTATCTCTCTCTCTGTGTGCATGTGCGGGTGGGTGTACAACGCGATGAGCAATACATCTCGCTCGCGAGGCTGTGTACGCCTGCTGCGTTTAATGAATCCGGTCGCAGTGATCACGCGCAGACAGAACTTCAGGACCCGTAGTCATGGTAATTAATGAGACGCGATGATTACTGAGCGCATGTATCTCGGAGCCATCTGCACTGTGTGCAGAAAAAACAGAAAAAGAACCCCTTCGATTGAGCATAATCTATGGGGTGAAAGGTAGGACTGTAAATGAGCCACTCGCATGTTTTTAACACTGCCGAACCTGTGCGTATGCATTTCACCACAGAGAATGCCCAAATGGCAAACCACTGAAATTATCGCATTTCAACGCGTATCTCCCGTGTGTTAAGAAAAACTTAATGTTCTTTCGGTTTATTTAGTGTTGCACTCACCTTTACGGCAAGGACTCCACATTGTGATGACGTACATAAACATGCAAAAGTTGGGTCTTGTAAGGTTGAGAGCGGCAGAGACAGACAGCAGACACAGCGAAGTTACCGCGCGACAGATTATGTACGTATATACGCTTTTGCTTTGTACATTCGCATGACCATGACTAATAATTAAAATTAAATTGTGGTGTTTACCATACCTAAGCTGCGCATAGCCTTATGGGGGGGCACGGTAAGGAAAGGCTCCAGATTAATTTTGACCACCTGGGGTATCTTAGCGTGCTCCTAAAGCATGCACGGTAACAACGGTTTCTGCATTCCCCCCTCATCTAAATTTAGGCGCCGCCACTTGATACGGCGCCATTGAGCCGCCGTGATGGGTATGGCTGATAGTCGTAGACGAAGTTCATCTTGTATATCGTTTCAAGCTACAGTGTAATTGGGGTGGCAGTGAGTACCTCAACGACAATGCACTACAAATTTTTGTCCGAAGACCATCAATTAAGCGAAGTATGATTTCGGCACCATGAAAATGTGCATCATTTGAGATAAAATGTTTGCCTTCGAAGAGGAGGAGGAGGTGCAACAAACTTTATTCAATTTCGCAGAAGAGTCCCCCCTCCCCCTTGCAGAGGAGGTGGAGGAGGAGGGGGGTACCCAACCTAGACGTTAGCCATGATCCCGTGGGCCCTGGCAGCGTCTTCGGCCTGCCGGATTAAGCGTGCCTGGTTTTTTTTTTTTGTTCTTTTTTGGTCAAAAAGTAATAAATTTTTTGTGGCTGTTTGATCTACATGCTACATGCTGACTTAAGGGAACCATGCAGTCGGCAACGAAGCTACGTTGTCGATTATACTTTCTAAGAAAGTTGGTAGATGCTGTCACTTCAGAAAATAGCAAGATGCAGGAATTAAGATTGCGGCATTTGGCATGCAAGCAGCGCTCTATGCAGAGAGAACAGGTCGCTTGAACGTTTTTTTTTTTTTTTTTTTGCCAACCAGCGGCCACTTTGAAGGTGCGACAAATGGGAGGGGCACTCGCAGTATGGTATGGTATGAAGAACTTTATTTAGGTCCTGAGGGATCAGTCTGGGATAGATGCGGGCCGCTCCCACGTCGGTACATAGAGGCCGAGCCCCTCTGCCGTCACACGGGCCCTCTGGACAGCCCTGAGTTGGTCCGCCAACACTTCACTGTGCAGCAACCGCTGCCACCACTGTTCACCTCGAGAACCATAACCGGTCAACGCCAAGCAGCGCCAAAGCATGTGTTCTAAATCGAGCAAACCCCCACACCCACGCTGTTTTTGACAGAATCCAGCCCACTGTTCATGATTTAAGTAGGAATTATAATTTTAAATTGGCAAATGAAGTCTCTAAAACCAGTAGGTGACGCAGCCTGGCGGTGAAGTCTTGATACTTCGCATGTAGCATATGAGATTACTGTACGTAAGTCGGCTGTTAATAAGTATACCATACTTATTGCTTAAAATTGGGCTTCGTATGTTATTAGGCTTTTGCGCTTTATTTTGTGCGTATTGCGAAGTAAAAAAAAAAGTGCACGCTAACGCACAGCTGTTCAATGCTTCGCGACGCACATGAGGGCTGTTGTACGTGCGCGCGTTAGTACCCCGAGTTCTGTGGTCTCTGTGCGATACAAAATGCCATCGACGAATTGTGCCGTGAATGGATGCCAGCACTGCAATAATAGCATTACTGGCATATCCTACCACTTAGCTTGGCTTGGCTAAAAATTAAAAAATAACGTCTGGCGCATGTAGTCAGGTTTCGAGTGGAGGGAGCCGTCGCTGGGGCGTAGATTCAGACACCGCCTATTTTGATGCGAAAGCGTCAAATCGCTTATTGAGCGAAAAAGCCGTCGTCTGCAGCAGCCTAAATTCCCATCGGATGCGACGCCACGTCACCCTCGCTTTCGGAAGCCTGTGTTGTCGGCGCGCTCCTTGTCCGCGCAAGCTCTCGCCTGCGTTCTGCGGTAAGGTGAAATGCCTGCGTATAATGGCTATCGCGCTCACGTATCACTGTTTCCATCATGTTTATTAGGCAGTATACTTCGTCCTCAATGCAGATCAGAAATGTCTTATAAAAAATGTTCCACAGCGTTTTCCGCGTTACCACTGTGCGATTGGACACTGTGCGATTGGATTAGCGCTGTGTGTGTCCCTTTGTGTCTTCTCTTGTCCCGTCTTTGAATCGCGCTACCATACTCCCCTTGAAGATGCATTACCAACAAGCCCACATTGCAACCCTCGTGGACACTCACACCAGTAGGCTTTCCGCTGCACTAAAAAACAGGTACCATAAAAATTGGTTGTCAGTACTTTTAACGTCGCTGCCATCTCTCTTGCTTTCTCTTTCTGTCTCTTAGTCGCCGCGCATAAATTTACAATTATAACTTCTTGAAGAAAACTACATCTTAGAGCCTGCCTGCCCATTGCTTATGGTTGCGCAGACGACCGTTGCCATCTCCGCATTTCGAGTACAACGCTTTTACAGTATAACGCACCGGATAGTTGCTGAGCATTTTTATAGTGGTTATGATGAGAATGTCGAGTATCGTGGTTGTATCGTCAGTTGTGAAGTATATAGGTAATAGAATTGAGTGAACTTATGACTGGAAGTGAGCCTCTCAGGTATAGACAAGTCCTGGTTATCGTCTAATAAATTAAGAACAATTGTTAAAAAATACGTGAAATTAAATGGATCGGATTATCATAATTCGAAGAAAAAAAAAAAGAAGATATTTAGACGACGAAAGAGGCCCACATGATGCAAGGAGGCCAACTCGGCTGCATATGTAGGTGTATATTGTTAGGGGGGAGATCACGCTGCTGTAAGTAATATAGTTTAATTTTCGCACGGGCTTCCAGCGTCTAGCGCTCCCTACTTCTCATCCCCTCTCTTATCGTACACGCATTACATTTGACACCACTGTTCGCACATCTGTCCGTGGAGCAACATCGAGTCGCACGACATTCCTGACATGCGGAAAGTCTTAAATAAGATTCGCCTTTGAGCTCCATGTGATGATCGAGCATACAGGCAAAAGGGAGGCCCAAACGCTTAGCACGGGTTGTCATTTGATCACCTTACCTTTTTCCGTGTTTGGCGGCAGAGCAGAGACGGTAATCCTGCTCGCAGCGCGACCCGATTTGTCAGGTCGAGGATGCTCGAACCTCGTGATTCTCGTTGGTCAGGAACTTCCTAGCACCACACCTTTAGTCGTCGTTTAAAGTGAGCTTGTCCTGATCACCTAATATACGCAAACTATATCATAAGTCAGATGCATTTAATATGCCGGGGAGCGCGGCGGTCGCCGCAATTCACCTTGCTTTTGTATTTTATCTCAAGCCTCAAAGTGAAGTCAGCATTCCAAACATAAGGTTAACGCGCTTTTTCAGAGCTGCAGGATTCTTCTGCGCCGTATTGTGGGCTATGGAAAGAAATTCTGTAGCCATCCGGCCACAGGCGATCGCAGATTTACGCGCCGCGTTGTGCGTGTCTTCTCGTTTCCTGGGCTTCCCGCAAGGTGGCAGTTTCAGGCCTAAGATTCTCTATATTTCACTGCAAGTTGCAACTACTTGCGCTGCGCGGGCGTGCAGAGGATCGTGCTTCGGGATATATTTTTCGTAGTTACCTGAGCAATCCTCGCTTCCTGCTTGCTTGAAATTACAGTGTGCGAGATAAAGCGACATATTCAAGGCGGGTCTTGTAGGTTCGAGGTTCGAACAGGGCAGCTTCGTTGCGATACCGAAGTAGTTTACTCGACTCCCACTGCGGGCCCGTGTCTTCGCTCCCACAAAGAAAAAAGAAAGAAAAGAAGAAAGTTAATTATTACGCTACAGAACTGTTCGGAAGAGCAGAGTCCAGCGAATCTTAATGCTGGACATATATTAAGCGAAGGTGACCGGCCAAAGGCAAATAGCACTTACGCACGAAACTCTTTATCAATTCTGCCCCTGGTATTGTTCAAATCTGTTATGCGCTTGTTGGTGCACTTAATATACCTGCAAGCGGATGAAGAAGGCAGCAGAAGTGACAGTCTTGTTTATTGCAAAGATATATGCTTTCGCTGTACGCTTCGCCATTGTGCGTGCATGTCAAACAGCGTGAAGATTCGATTGTCGAGGGCAACTGTCTGCGGCATCGAAGCAGAGTCCGCAGTGTGGGGGCTTCAGTGGCAGCACTAAGAGAAGCCACAGCTGCTCGGGCCCTTCGCAGCTGCATAAGGCCAGAATGATGCACGTCGTAGTAACTTGGAACAAGGGGCTGGCTGCGCGATGTCTTAAAATCACTGCCGAAACGGGCTCCGTGCAGAGTCCTCGCGAAAGCGAGCGGACAGCACGGCGACTGTGTTTGCCGCCACAGCTTTCTTTTTTTGCACCTGTCAATTTCTGTTCGCACACACAATATGCTAACATGCAAGCGAACTGCGGTGTGAAGCGGTGGTAGATTTGACCGGGTTGCTTGCTGCTCGTGATGTGGTCACGCGCCCCACCTTGCGGGCCTTCCTGCAACGACGGCGCGTACTTCCGCGTCCTGTGCCCGCCATTCGAAAAACAGCCACTCAAAGCAACACGTGATCCAGCTCTCGCATTTCGTCTTTGTTGTTTACGCCTCGTGCACCAGGCTCTGGTTTCTATGATCCCGGCCATGTGTCGCGCACCTGTGCTCCTCTGTGACCTGAAAACCGAGCAAGTGAATGCGTGACGCAGTATATATCGGCGTAACTTGAGCGTCACTGCGTGCTGGTTGGCAGCGGAATCGTGTGACGATTCCTGGCGGTGGTGTAACTGCCCGCTGCCTGTTAGTGTTACACTGTATTGGCTGAAGGTATACAAATCATGAAGCTTGTGACATACGTTGGTGCTTTATATTTTTCAAAAAACGCCTCTATGCCGTCGCCTCTGTGTGTTTCGCCTAAATGGCAATATGTTGCAAACAACCCACGCAGCAGTTCAGAAAGCTGAGAAGGAGATATATTTATGACAAGACAAAACGCAAGCTCCGTCTTTCTGAGGGAAATGGATCATGATTTTCATCGCCTGCGGTCCATGCATAGCGCGATGATAGTTCGGCATGGCGGAAGTAAAGCCCTTCAATCGAGAAGCCTTAATTTGACTGCAAATGATATGGAGAAGCTTTAGGTTTACTCGAGGTTGATCGCGCCGCAATAAGTGATCTCTAATACATGGCGCTTATGACATCTTTCGGACTCTGCAATTGCTTCCGGCGCATGCAGTTAGCAGAAGCATTGTCTTCGAGATCGGCTTTTGTTACCCTCAGAGAGCTGTCGCTGGGGTGTGAATTTGGACGCCACCAATAAATGCGGCCAGTTACATGCATGGCAAGCACGCAGGGGCTCACAAAGCTGACTCATGTGCGCCGCAAAGAGCTCAAAATACCTAAAAGCGCAGTTGAATGCATCTCTGCCTGCACTGTACTCCAGCTGGCGATGAAGTTCAAATGAGTCCTGTTGTCTGCGCTGCTTGCTCAGCATGTCGATGGTCAGCCAACTAGCCCACAATAGCGCATTAGCACTCTTGTACATATTAGAACTTCATTGTTCTATGTCGGAGATAGTGCTAGGTGCCACTGACTGTTTTGGGCTGATGAAGCGCGACTTCGGATCGGAATTCTTCCCGATAAAATTTCGCACATGTAATACATGTGCGAAATTCACACCCCAGCGACAGCTCTCTCAGGGTAACAAAAGCCGATCTCGAAGACAATGCTTCTGCTAACTACATGCGCCCGAAGCAATTGCAGAGTCCGAAAGATGTCATAAGCGCCATGTATTACATGTATTAGCAGTGGGCTATAGCAGGCACTTATATACATTCATGCTTCCATAGTATAGCGATGAATATCTGGTGGACATATTTTTTTGCGCGGAAGAAAAGCTTGTATCAAATGGGAGCTGAAGGGATATGAAGTTTTTTTCTTCTTGTTAGGCATGAGCGGCACATGTACGTGGATTGCAAAAAAAAAAAAGAAATGTAATTCCTGTCCGAACTTCGAAAATTTCGCAGTCACATAAAAGTGCGCTCTTTCAGCATGTATTATGCGGCAAACAATAAAACTCAGCCAGGCCGAGAATTTTTGAAACATCCGGCCTTGCATTGTTGGCGCTATGTTTACTATAGGGTCACACGTGACACGCTGGTCCAATTTTTTCGAGAGAGAAAACCTTTACGGAGAGTTGGCTCGCGAAGGCTAGCTGTATGACGTAATGCTCCCTTTTAGTTTAACTTTCTCCGTGGTTACAAGAGCGTTGCGCGACCATAATCAAGCGGTGCACGTCCCTTTGTGGCGAGGAGTACCTTGCTCGAATCCGTACTTATGAGAAATAACGTTATGCTCAATTCTTTATTAGCATTTGTTACAACGATTGCGTAAGGAGCCATGCCATTATTAAAGATTGCGAATAGAGCAAAATTTTAATTAAGGTCAATAGCATTATCTTCTGATCGTTGCACGGTACGCACTTCATACGGAGCAGGTGACAAGGAACCAATGTGTCACAGGTTTCTGAAATTGAGGTTGTTGAGAACGAGGCTTCCGTTGACGGGCCTTCTGACGCGGCGCATTTGAGACGGAGCTACACTCACCCTACGCACGCTCGGCGAACTCAGCCCATGCAGTTTGCTCGCATGTTCTCGGTATGGGAAACAACCGGTCCCGTGCGCGTTATAATTCTAGTGGTGCACATTTTCTCCCGTATGCTCACGCAACTTCGGTCGCCTGTTGGTGCGTATGCATTTATCGTCTTCGTTCGCGCGTGCGCCAGTCGCTGTCGTACCCATTGTTTTCGAAGAAGCTTGCGCTGAGCGCGGCTAGCGCCGGGAGACTGAAACCTACCGCGACATGCATGATCACGCACTGGGCGGAATTTTTCCTGGCTTCAGTTTTATGACATCCCATTTACTCATAGCTTTATTGCAATATCAGTCAATGCGGACGCTCGAGGCGCATTCGCGCCGTCGTTATGTCACGGTATCGGCGCGCGTGCGGCGCCGGCGCGGGGAGAATTAGGTCGGTTCTAGAGACGCGCGCTCCGTTTCGACGCACAAGCGACGAAGCCAAGCTCAACGGGCTCTGCCGGGGCAGCGTTCTGGCTTCCGCTGCCGGCACGAGCGTTGAGCACGCGCACACACTAGCGTTCTTGAATGAATCAACTCTGGGGTTTTACGTGCCAAAACCACGAGTTGATAATGCGGCACGCCGTAGTGGGGGACTACGGTTTAATTTGGACCGCCAGCAGATCTTTAACGTGCCCCCATATGCACGGGACACGGCCCGGACGTTTCTTTGCATTTGGCCCCCGTCGAAATAGGGCCGCCGCTGCCGAGATTTGATCCCGCGACCTCGTGCTTAGCAGCGCAATACCAAAGCCATCACGGCGGGTGGCCAGCGTTCCTACTGAGCAGCTGTGTGCACGACACGGCCTTGGCGCTGGTCTGCATGAGGGCGAATTGTATTAGATTTGAGGACGATCCCGTAGCTGTAGGAAGGACCTTGGGTCGACAGGACTAGGCGAGCAGGGTTTATTGGCAGTATTTACATTTTAAAACACGAGGTACATTGGCAGTCTAGCGCGACTCCCATATGGAGCCCGCAAGACTAACATACAGCAAACAGCTTACGAGCACACAGCTCACTAGTACATTCCTAGCATGACAAAGAGCACTCAGCTCACTACGAAGAGCACGACACGAGCACCCTCTAGCAGCCGACAATCGCTGCTTATAAGCTCTCTGCTCGACGTCATAGTTCGACGTCATTCAAGATGACCCGCCTTTTTGGAGGATGAGGGCTGTCGACTTGGAGGAGGATGAGGGCTCACATACACGTGCCGCACATACACACAGGATTCAGTGCCGCACAGTTCTCGGTACCGCCCAGCTTTCGGTGCCGACGTCAGAGGGCTTCGTAGAACTCTGCTTTGTCCCGGGTGGCTCGGCCAAGTACCACATCCCTGAGCTGACCGCGCGCCACGTGGCTGCCGGCCATTCGCAGTTCTCCGAAGTGCGCCCCGTCTGGTGGGATTGGAACACGTGCAGCGGGCTGAAAGCTGGCGCGTTGCCACCCCGTACGGCCATTCCTAACAATTGACGATAAATAATATTTCAAGCGAAATCTATTCATCCGGGCGCTGACAAACAGTGTTCTCGTCTCGTGCACCACCGAGGACGGATGGATGGATGGAATACTATGAGCGTCCTCTTTGGAAAAGGGCGGTGGGTTGCAACACCAAGCTCTTGCTATTATACTGCCTAATGTCCTACGTGGGGTAAAAAAAAAAGGAAAGCAAGAAAACCCACGATGAATTGCCATCAACAAATTTTCTGAGCCCCTATTGTGAACTTTCTTTTTGTACGTCTCCGTTTTTTCTCGTTCACCTGCTTTTCTTCCACCAATCTTCCAATCGCCTCTTACTAATCTCTATTGCGGACATGTTTACTTTCCCCCTGCTCTCGCTGAACCCAAGGGCTTCAAGGAGGCCACTGGTTCCTAAATCGACCACTGGGCAGATGTCTTCACAGTCCAATAACACATGCTCCATCGTTTCCCTAGATTTACCGCAGCAAGCACATGCTTCTTCCTTCTTATATCTCGCGTTATAGGTGCGTGTTCTAAGGCATCCCGATCTCGCTTCGAAAAGTAATGAGCTTCTTTCTGAGTTATCATAAATTGTTTCTGTCCTGATTTCATTTTTTCCTCTTAAGTAGTTACCCATAGCAGGTTTCTTTTCCATTGCCGCCACCCATGAGATTATTTCAGCCTCTCTGACTTTCCGCTCGACGTTCTTTGTTGCTGTGTTGCTCACCCTACAGGCCGCATACTTGCTGGTAAGCTTCCTAGTTCTTTTCCTCCACTGTGAATCAATGTTTTTCCTGTACAGATACCTCAGCACTCTCCCAGCCCATTTACTTTCTTCCATATTGCTCAGTCGTTCTTCATAATCAATTTTACTGCGAGCTTCCCTCACTTCAAAACTTGTCCAGCCCATATCACCCTGCACAGCTTCATTTGTAGTCTTCCCGTGAGCGCCCAATGCGAGGCGTCCCACTGACCTTTGGTTGTCATCGAGTCTTGATTGTACCCCTGATTTCAAGCAAACAACCGCATTTCCAAAAGTAAATCCTGGAACCATTACACATTTCCACATACCCCGGAGCACCTCGTACCTCTCGTATCCCCATAGGGCTCTGTGCTTAATTATGGCTGCATTTCTCTTCCGCTTCACTGTTATCGTTTTTTCCAGTGTTTCCATATATCTATTGCCTTCGTTTATCCATATACCAAGATATTTATATTCTCTTACCCGAGGTATTTCCTGGCCCTGTATTGCCACTGTCTGTTTACTGTTTCCATTGAATACTATAACACTTGATTTTCTAACGCTACATTTCAAACCTAAATTCTCGCCTTCCTGTCCACAGATATTAGCCAGACGTACGTTGCAAATCACTCTGCGTGTTAGCTAGCAACACAATGTCGTCCGCATAAAATAAACCTGGAAGCTGCTGCTCAACTACTGTACCCGCATGTTTGTATGAGAGATTAAACCCGATATTACTTCCTTCTAGCACCCGCTCCATGCTCACCATGTACATCATAAACAGCAGCGGGAATAAAGGGCACCCCTGCCTCACTCCCTTCTTGATATCAACTTTCTCCTCGCTCCTCATCCCTTCCCATTCAACGCAAACGGAATTTTCGAGGTAAATCTCTCTCAAAAGCTGTATACAGTCGTCACCTATAGGTGGCGATTGTCTACAGCTTTTGAGAGAGATTTGCCTTCCCCTTCCAGAATATCCCACAAGATGTCGCGGTCTACGTTGTCATACGCTCCTGTAATGTCTAAAAAGGCCACATATAACGGTCTGCTTTCTACTCTTGATATTTCAATACACTCAGTAAGAACAAATAAGCTATCATCTTTTAAGTTATCAATAAGTTACCGAGGTGCGGCGGCGCTGATCATAACGCCAGCATTCTGAGATATGCCTTCAGCGCAACGCTATCGTTTTCAATAAATGCGTTATTTTGTGGCGAAACTGCTGTTTTTTTCCCGCCCTTCTTAAAACAGTGTTACAGTTACTTTTGTGCATTCATGCTCATTAAAAAAATTAAATTATAGGGTTTTACATGCCAAAACCACTTCCTGATTATGAGGCACGCCGCAGTGGACTCCGGAAATTTAGACCGCCTGGGGTTCTTTAACGTTCACCTAAAGCTAAGTACACGGGTGTTTTCGCCCCCATCGAAACGCGGCCCCCGTGGCCGGGATTCGATCCCGCGACCTCGTGCTCAGCAGCCCAACGCCATAGCCACTGAGCAGCATATATATATATATATATATATATATAAGAACCCCAGGCAGGTGGTCAGAATTAATCCGTAGCAATAACCTCATCAAAACTGTGGCAGCGCAACGCCCTGGCCACTGGGGATGTAAAGTAAGCGGAGCGTGGACACACAATTTTAAAAAATAGAATAAGAATAGCCATCGTGGAAGATTGTCTTTCTTTTTAGAAAAAAAAATCGATATAGTTGTGAACTCCATATTACGGTTATTGCTGTATCTGCTGCACTGACGACGAGCGAAAACCGCTTGAGAAATGCGATAAACGGCGAGCACAGGTAAAAAACGAGCGACAAACCGGAGGCGTTTGTCATAGGATGTCCTAGGATTGTGGGATTAGGATTCCCACTCGATCTAATTATTTCAGCCGATAATGAAGGACCATTTCGCATGTATACGGCCAGACGATCGAACCATCCGTTCGCTGAAGCCCATGCACGAGGACCTCACCCGTTCGCGACAGATGGAATCCGCACCGCTGTGCCTCGTCGACGTTCTGGCGTACTGCTCCGCCCGCGGAGTCGAGAAGCAGCAGTAGTTCAGGCTGTTAAAGAAGAGACAAGGACTTAAGAAAAAGAACGTTTGTAGTGCGTCGCCAGGCTAAGGCCTGTGAAATCAAAATCCGTGATTAGCATGCGGCGTGCATAACTGCAATTATGAGGCGCGCATATGCCCTCGTGCTTCTTATCGTCGCCCTAGTTTTCTTTCTCTTTTAAGGGACGTGCGTGCCTGTTTTCAACAAAGACAACGTGCCCGAAAGCACGCAGAGCCAACAGCGCTGCATTTGGAAGGCGGAAAAAAAGATGTTTCGCTCTTTACTGATTTAGCTTTTTTTTTTTCTATATCGCCAGCGCGATAAGCCGGCCGTCTGGACAAGAAAAATTAATTCGAATGCAAAGCGCACACTCGTCTCGCTGCTGCTTCTGCTGCTTGCTGAAATAATAGCCGCTGCATCTGCACTGGGCGTAGATCGGTCGCATGGCCTGTTGGTGCGAAATAGATCGCTCGAGCATAAAACGCGCGCGTCACTAACAGGGCGCTGTGTAGGTTATTGCCACATATCATTCGTTCTTCAACAAAAACAA
This sequence comes from Dermacentor andersoni, assembly GCF_023375885.2. Taxonomy (NCBI): domain Eukaryota; kingdom Metazoa; phylum Arthropoda; class Arachnida; order Ixodida; family Ixodidae; genus Dermacentor; species Dermacentor andersoni. The sequence continues at coordinate 31,252,871 of NC_092814.1, read as the reverse complement.
CAAAATAAAAAAAAATATTTCTGACAGAAAGCTATACGGCGTGCTCACTCTAAAAGACCGTGAGGCAGGCGCACCTCGATCCGCGTATAGAAAAAAAGGAGAGAGGGCGGCGGTTGGCGCAGCGGCAAGCACCGACCGGACCGTCAGGTACACCGCTTTATCTCCCATTTGTAGATGCGTGAGAGCCCATCCTTGCGTAATATATAGCGTTTCTGAGTCAGCTTCACGCTGGCTTCCTTTTTCTTTTCATATATACGTTTTGGCGATGCATCAACATGCAAATATTAAAAAGAGGTGACAAACCTGTTTTCTTTTTTCTTCTTCTTCGAGAGGAGCTGGGGAATCAACAAAATGACTACCCGTTGTAAGTCGGCTTGGCATCAGTGCTTAACGCACTCACATAATTGCCGACGTATGAGGCGCTTTCTTTAAAGTACAACGTCCACCAATTGTACTTAGATTTAGGTGCACGTTAAAGAACCCCAGGTGGTCGAAATTTCCGGAGTCCTCCACTACAGCGTGCCTCATAATCAGAAAGTGGTTTTGGCACGTAAAAGCCCAAAAATTTAACGTGAACCAATAGGTAAGGGGACATTTCATGTGTGTTGAAATAGGAATTCTTGGAAACGTGCAAGTCAAAAGCTTACTCACTGCTATTTGTTATGTATAGTCAACCTGCTGAAGAATCCCGCTCTTGGAGCTTTTTCTCATTACCAGCGCACACAAGGAAAATTACCTTTGAACGCATATCCGGTGTTCCCTGTACGTCCGACGCGCTATCGACGTGTCACATGCGTAGGCGATGGCTGACAAACAGATTCTAGCACGTTACTTGAACTATAGCATTGTCTTAAATTTTTTTCTCCTTCATAACGTGCGGCCGGAGGTCCTTGTGGGTCTGTTCTTTCTTTGTTTTTTTTTTGTCTCTTTATGCTACTGTAATGTGGCTCACACGCATAGCTTTTCATGTATAAATAGTATTGTATCAGAAATAAACCTGTAGTTGGAAGTTAGAGATTGTGTACGTCGCTTCCCTTCTGTCTCGTCCTTTGTTTACGCACTACGAAGTTAGTCATGGAATACCAAGTAGACCGTTCTCTAACCCTGTTGAGAGAGAGAGAGAGAAAAAAAAAGGAGATGCAATATGCGTATACAGAAACGCGAAAGAGCGCGCAGCAACTAAAATAGCCTGTAATACAGTTCATATGTTTTCAACAAGTGACTAAATATCGCAAATGTAGCCACTGTTCCCACAATTTGCAGTCAGTGCATTTAATAATAATAATAATATTTGGGGTTTTACGTGCCAAAACCACTTTCTGATTATGAGGCACGCCGTAGTGGAGGACTCCGGAAATTTTGACCACCTGGGGTTCTTTAACGTGCACCTAAATCTAAGCACACGGGTGTTTTCGCATTTCGCCCCCATCGAAATGCGGCCGCCGTGGCCGGGATTCGATCCCGCGACCTCGTGCTCAGCAGCCCAACACCATAGCCACTGAGCAACCACGGCGGGTGTCAGTGCATTTCGTAATAGAAGCGCATAGCATAACCTGTGTGACATCATACACCTTGGAATGCGCATTCTGATACTAATGCGTAATGAGGTGCATTTCGATTAAGGAAGGAAAATGTGCTAGTTGATCGCGCCATTTTCCAGGTCAGCACAAACTTCAGCGCAACGAAATACAGCGGACCAGAAGAAGCAGACAAGGCAGCGCGCTCTGTTCTGGCAAAACAAAGAGGAAACAGCAGACGTGCGCGATTCCTCCGGGTGCTCAACTCATTCACAGCGACCAGCAGCGGGCTTCCCAAAGAGCCACTCGGCGATGCGCACAGCGCCTTCTTCACCATCTGCAGTGATCCCTGCTGCGGCCTCCGAAATCGGTGCACAGGTGCCACCGCTCTCAGAGTCTGCGCGGCGAATGTTGTAGCACAGTTCTCTGGTCTCTTCACGGATTTCGACGGCGTCTGCTACGAGGTATTTAATTTTTTTTGTCGCGAAAGATGGACTATGTTGTTGTATAAAAGAGCCAAAAACTAAATGTAGCAAGTTTGAAGAACTGTTATACTGAGCCTTAAACTGCCCGCATACAAGATACTTTGAAATCCGTGACGTCAAAGGGACGTATATATTGGGGTTTCCGTGCGAAATTCAAGAAATTGAACATTGAATTTATTTTTCCTTCTATTAATCAACATGTTAAATTAACGAAAATGGGGCTTTAAAACAAGTAAGTTTTAACTTATAATATTTATTTGTAGCGTCTCTCTAAAGGCCACCACGAGCAAAAGGTAGATAAATAGAATCATCATCAGCCTAGTTACGCCCACTGCAGGGCAAAGGCCTCTCCCATACTTCTCCAACTACCCCGGTCATGTCCCTGCAAACGTCTTAATGTCATCTGCCCACCTAACTTTCTGCCGCCCCCTGCTACGCTTCCCTTCCCTTGGAATCCAGTCCGTAGCTCTTAGTGACCATCGGTTATCTTCCCTCCTCATTACATGTCCGGCCCATGCCCATTTCTTTTTCTTGATTTCAACTAAGATGTCGTTTACCCGCGTTTGTTGCCTCACCCAATCTGCTCTTTTCTTATCCCTTAACGTTACACCTATCATTCTTCTTTCCATAGCTCGTTGCGTCGTCCTCAATTTCAGCAGAACCCTTTTCGTAAGCCTCCAGGTTTCTGCCCCGTAGGTGAGTACTGGTAACACACAGCTGTTGTACACTTTCCTTTTGAGGATTAGTGGCAACCTACTGTTCATGATTTGAGAATGTCTGCCAAACGCACCCCAACCCATTCTTATTCTTCTGGTTATTTCAGTCTCATGATCCGGATCCGTGGTCACTACCTGCCCTAAGTAGATGTATTCCCTTACCACTTCCAGTGTTTCGCTACCTATCGTAAACTGCTGTTCTCTTCCGAGACTGTTAAACAGTACTTTAGTTTTCTGCAGATTAATTTTCAGACCCACCCTTCTGCTTTGCCTCTCCAGGTCAGTGAGCATGCATTGCAATTGGTCTCCTGAGTTACTAAGCAAGGCAATATCATCAGCGAATCGCAAGTTGCTAAGGTATTCTCCACCAACTTTTATCCCCAATTCTTCCCACTCCAGGCCTCTGAATACCTCCTGTAAACAGTAAACATGCTGTGAATAGCATTGGAGATATCGTATCTCCCTGTCTGACGCCTTTCTTTATAGGGATTTTGTTGCTTTCTTTGTGGAGGACTACGGTGGCTGTGGAGCCGCTATAGATATCTTCCAGTATTTTTACATATGGCTCATCTACACCCTGATTCCGTAATGCCTCCATGACTGCTGAGGTTTCGACTGAATCAAACGCTTTCTCGTAATCAATGAAAGCTATATATAAGGGTTGGTTATATTCTGCACATTTCTCTATCACTTGATTGATAGTGTGAATATGGTCTATTGTTGAGTAGCCTTTACGGAATCCTGCCTGGTCCTTTGGTTGACAGAAGTCTAAGGTGTTCCTGATTCTATTTGCGATTACCTTAGTAAATACTTTGTAGGCAACGGACAGTAAGCTGATCGGTCTATAATTTTTCAAGTCTTTGGCGTCCCCTTTCTTATGGATTAGGATTATGTTAGCGTTCTTCCAAGATTCCGGTACGCTCGAGGTTATGAGGCATTGCGTATACAGGGTGGCCAGTTTCTCTAGAACAATCTGACCACCATCCTTCAACAAATCTGCTGTTACCTGATCCTCCCCAGCTGCCTTCCCCCTTTGCATAGCTCCTAAGGCTTTCTTTACTTCTTCTGGCGTTACCTGTGGGATTTAGAATTACTCTAGGCTATTCTCTCTTCCACTATCGTCGTGGGTGCCACTGGTACTGTATAAATCTCTATAGAACTCCTCAGCCACTTTAACTATCTCATCCATATTAGTAATGATATTGCCGGCTTTGTCTCTTAACGCACACATCTGATTCTTGCCTATTCCTAGTTTCTTCTTCACTGTTTTTAGGCTTCCTCCGTTCCTGAGAGCCTGTTCAATTCTATCCATATTATAGTTCCTGATGTCCGCTGTCTTACGCTTGTTGATTAACTTAGAAAGTTCTGCCAGTTCTATTCTAGCTGTAGGATTAGAGGCTTTCATACATTGGCGTTTCTTGATCAGATCTTTCGTCTCCTGCGATAGCTTACTGGTTTCCTGTCTAACGGCGTTACCACCGACTTCTATTGCGCACTCCTTAATGATGCCCATGAGGTTGTCGTTCATTGCTTCAACACTAAGGTCCTCTTCCTGAGTTAAAGCCGAATACCTGTTCTGTAGTTTGATCCGGAATTCCTCTAGTTTCCCTCTTACCGCTAACTCATTGATTGGCTTCTTGTGTACCAGTTTCTTTCGTTCCCTCCTCAAGTCTAGGCTAATTCGAGTTCTTACCATCCTGTGGTCACTGCAGCGTACCTTGCCGAGCACGTCTACATCTTGAATGATGCCAGGGTTCGCGCAGAGTATGAAGTCGATTTCATTTCTAGTCTCACCATTCGGGCTCCTCCACGTCCACTTTCGGCTAACCCGCTTGCGGAAAAAGGTATTCATTATCCGCATATTATTCTGTTCTGCAAACTCTACTAATAATTCTCCTCTGATATTCCTAGAGCCTATGCCATATTCCCCCACTGACTTGTCTCCAGCCTGCTTCTTGCCTACCCTGGCATTGAAGTCGCCCATCAGTATAGTGTATTTTGTTTTGACTTTACTCATCGCCGATTCTACGTCTTCATAAAAGCTTTCGACTTCCTGGTCATCATGACTAGATGTAGGAGCGTAGACCTGTACAACCTTCATTTTGTACCTCTTATTAAGTTTCACAACAAGACATGCCACCCTCTCGTTAATGCTATAGAATTCCTGTATGTTACCAGCTATTTCCTTATTAATCAGGAATCCGACTCCTAGTTCTCGTCTCTCCGCTAAGCCCCGGTAACACAGTACATGCCCGCTTTTTAGCACTGTATATGCTTCTTTTGTCCTCCTAACCTCACTGAACCCTATTATATCCCATTTACTACCCTCCAATTCCTCTAATAACACTGCTAGACTCGCCTCACTAGATAGCGTTCTAACGTTAAACGTTGCCAGGTTCAGATTCCAATGGCGGCCTGTCCGGAGCCAGGTATTCTTAGCACCCTCTGCAGCGTCACAGATCTGACCGCCGCCGTGGTCAGTTGCTTCGCGGCTGCTGGGGACTGAGGGCAGATAAATAGAAGACTGGTGGATAAAGGGCGACGTACCTGCAGGGAGGAAATAAATCTAAGTGGCAAATGTCTGTTTACGGCGAGGTCTTGTTTGAACAACATGAAAGGGCAGCATCGATCTATCGATTCGTTGGTCGATGTTACGATTTTGAGGACATTCAAATAATGCGCCTTCAGGAGCAGGTTGAAGGCATATCCGTCCTTTTTAGCAGCGACTGACATCGGCGATAGCGTTAACAGTCTCTGGAGACGAGGGCAAACCGACGAATTCACAAGCTGGACAACAGAGGGTCATTTTCAGTGAAGATCAGAGTTCGCACCACTATGCAAGCTCTGTACTGAGCCACACCGGTCTGTCAGCGATTCTTACCGGAGAATTCGAAAGGCATTTCTGTGGCATTTATAAACACAGCGACAACGGGGCGATAACGCTCGCCAGCTCATCTATCAGCCACATCCTGCCCATTGGCGCTTACCCGCAATGTTACTCAACAGCCCAGATAACCATTTATGTTCCGTAGATGTCCACGGAACATGATGTTCTAAACATTGCACACATCCTATGGATGTCTAGATTTACCCAAACGACATTACAGATACCTACCATAGATAATCTAAATCTCATCCAGGTCATGTTGCTGTAACGTCGTAAGGATATAGCAGCTGTATATAAGTGACCTCTAATGTATGCTCACTTAATTAAGGCATGCAGAGGTCCGTAGAACATCTGTAGTGGATCTTTCTGGTTCGCGCTAGCGAGCTGGCGTGACAGCGGTGACAGCCCGAATTACGAGGGCCTTCTGCTATAACTCCCTGTGACACAGCAACAGCAGTTACATGGTGTGCACACGCATATGCACACGCACTAGGAAGTGCAGTGTGCTCATTCTTCTGGAAGGCTTCTGCCTGGCACAAGTGCCATATCATTGAATTAACGAAAGCTTTAAGAGTAAATTGCGTCAGAAAATACGAAATTAGTTGTACACATTATTAATTTGAACAAATGCGAAAACATATTTCTGTCGTATGAAAACTGGGAAATAAAGCCTCTGAGAGGACAACTATTCATGCGTGGAGCATGAAAGTTTTCTATGTCAAAGTGCTACAACATACGATAGAAGTCACGTGATAATATCTCTAGGCAGTCTCTTTCGTAAGGCAAGCACGTCCTGGGTTTTCCTTGCAAAAACGCACGGGCCTGTTATGTCAAGCAGATGTCGGTCATCTACTAAAGACATTAGGACCTATTCCGTACATCCCAGATACATTTGTGGTTTACTGCGAGGTAATGAAGGTCTGTTAATTTCTGTTCTTGCTATATGTACTGCTATACATGCAACATAGAAACAGGGAAGACACAGAGAGACCAATCGATGTACAACCTCCTATACCGCTCTTTCTTTGAGGGGCTATGTCTGTATGGCCAGGACACCTGTTCTCCTTGCACGCTATACCGATTGAGAGATATACTGGGAAGCAGCGTTGTACGCCGGCGTCAAACCAGCCCTCACTATTTTTTCTCTTCTTTTTTTTGGGGGGGGGAGGCACTGTATTTACTTATTTTACTTAGAGGAAGGCAGGCAGCTCAGCCTCAGCTTGCGCGCTCTGCAATTATATATACTCTGCTCTACACTATACGGGCACGTGTATCCATACGAGTTACTATAGTTATTGCATGCATGCCCAGCCACAGACGCAGAGCGCCATTGTAGAGCACTGACGAACGGCGTTTAATTGTAGCTGCGGTAACTGTAACGACGTGACACTGTCGCACTCGTGTGTGTGTGTGAAGTGATTTTAGGAAAGGAAACGGAAGAGATGAGTGCAGCCCGTGGCACGATGGGGTGAAACGATCAGAGCCAGTGCACGCGTATTGTCGCGAGGAGTCGTTTCTTCAGACGGGACGGTCTGATCGAGGCCATCGAATTGTTCCGCAGTGCGCCGACGCCTTGAAGACTCGCGCTGCGACCTCGCACGCTGTTGACAGAGGACGCATTCTTGCTAGTCGTCAGCCTGCGGTTTGTCCGTGCTGCCCTCGCGCTGTCTCGCTCACGCAGCAGTCGCGTTGTCATGCACGTTATTTTCATGTGCGCGCCCCATTTGCTTCCCGTGCCTGCCTAAAACTGAATATATAGCACGCGATATCGGCCGCCGTCCCGTAGGACGCGGGCTGCATCCGAAATGGAGGAGGGGAATTCCGCATTATGTCGTCTTAGCCTGTTTGACTGGCAAGATTTTTCAATACATTTGGCGTTTTTGTTACTTTTGTTTATATTGGCTCACGGCGAAGAAGCTACAAAAAACTGCCCCTGTCCATGTCGTTTCTATCCTGCGGTGTTCTCTTATTGCTGCGCCTTAATTCTATCAAGAATACAAAAGCTTTCTTATGTAACTGCTGCAGTTGGTTGAGCGTGCGTCAACGCGCTCACAATCAGTGGCCCTACGCACACCCCAAATGAGCAGCAGCAGCCTCCAAGACCTGATCCGCGTAACTCCGAAAACCTGCTCGCATGCCCCACTGTGGTATAGTGGGCATATAGGGCCCTATCTACTTTTAATTTGCCATTTGCACACAATTGTGCTAGTTGGCTGCATTCCAAAGCTCAGCTCTTATCCTAGAACTCTCGTACAGAGACCTGCCCAGACGTTGTTCGGTATTGTTAAAAACTATGTTCCGAGTGTCCGTGGTGCTGTAAGCAGCGCAATCGCTGACATATCAAGTATCTAGTCGCGTCCGGTTAGTCCCCTCGAGGGCTGCCTTGGTTAAGAAGACGGGTTCTATATGGGGAAACCAGAGATAAAGCTGCCTCGCAACACAGTTAGGCAAAGTTAGCCGCAAACGGAGCCGCTGGGGAGATTCTTCGAGCCGACGGTACCGAGTAAGAGCCCCGTTTTGCTTGATTCACAACGTGCCTACATACGTATACAAGAAAAAGAAAAAAAAATGAACAACAGAAGAGAATCAACCAACCACGCACTGTCGCGATGCCGTTTTATATCATTGTTCTCGGCCGGTCGATAGGAGCCGGCCGACCCTCACGAGGCCACACCGCTGTGTTCGCGCGTCCTCCGGTCAAAGAACCAGTCCGTCACGGACAACGGTCACGTACGCGAAGCCTCGCCACAGATGAAAGGAGGCGGCGGCGCCCGACGTGGCACGAAGGACGCCGTCGCAGCCTTCCGCGCGACAGCCGCCGCAGGAGCGACGAGGGCCTTTTTGTTCACGTGCTCACCACGTGCGCCGGGCTCCGCGGAGAAGGCCGCTGCGCTGCCGGCGGCTTCGGCCGCGGAAAGCGGCCGCTAAAAACAGGCGCGCCAGTACGCCGCGCGCTCTCCGCGCGATGCGGACGCCGAGTGCAGGGTGCCGAAATGGACGGCACGCGCTGTCCACAAATGCCGCCGTGGGGGAGAAAAGTAAACAGAAAGGGCGCACCGACACGCAGTTGTTTAGAACGACGGCGAGAGGTAGCGGTTGGGAGACGGATGGACCGCTGCGTTCTCTGGAATGTTTCGCTTCTTGGAATGGCATACACAGCAAGAGTTGAGTGACTGTCAGTCTCGTGGGGCTTGACAGCATGCACCAAAGCCGGAAGGCCTGCAGCTTTCCTTCTATTAGTAATCTCGAAAATTATTGAGTTTTTGGAACACTTGTGGGTAAGCTAGCTAGTACAGGTCCAACGAAAAGTGTGACACAGTACCAGTAACTAATTGTACGTGTCGTGTTATCAGATATTGCTGGTAATTAGTTACACTTTAAACATAATTTCGTGAGATGTCGCTTGTACTTTTTTTTCTTTCGGGCAGCAGCTTTGGCGGTCAAAATCGTAATCAAGCTTATTAGGTTCATAGTAGAAAACAAGATAGAAATAAATATACAGAAGGGGGTTCGAGAACAGAAGGCTGTACCAGAAAATAGAAATATGAAAGACGGGAATTATACACAATATCATTTTAAAAAGTAAAGCGAAGCTTAGTAAATTAATAAGAGGGAAAGCGGTTCTTCTTTACTGTACCAAGTGGTGAGCAGTGTTTAATGGAAGGTGGTAGAACCTAAAGGTGGTAACTAAAATAATATTTTGAGTAATTCATCACCTGTTGCACCATTCAGTTACATTATCTGGGGAATAACCAGTAACACATATCTCAGCATGTGTGCTTGCCGTTAAGTAATGCCTGCCAGCGGAAATGTTTCTTTCTTGTCGCGAACATGCGGTGGAGATGGGGCGAACCGCGTCAACATATTCAGACACGTCAGCCACGGCAGCCCCGCCTGCATTAGAAAGAAAGAAAGCTTTCGAAAAGACTACACCGGGAACAAACCTGAGGTTCGGTGAACAGCAGCATTCCGGCGTGGTACGTGGCAATGCAAATTGCAAAACGCGCGGCTGGCGCTTACGTCAAGTCTTGATTGCTGCAGCTGACGTCCTTACTAGAAAATAACGAAAGCTATCTTTGATTGTTGCAGCTGACGTCTTTACTAGAAAATAATGAAAACTCTCTGACTAAAGCTCCTAAAAGTATCGAATCGGGAAAACTGAATGTCAGTGGCAATCAAAAATCGTATTAAAGAAGACGAATCAGTTCATTATGTTGCGCGCATGTTTGTGCAATTCTAAGAGGAAATTTAAACCAACGTAGTAATTGGCGACTTTTCTCCGTTACTTTTTTGGCATCCTCTGCTGCCGAGGTCGGCCGAGTTCGATCCCGGCCTCGGCTAATGACGGGGCGGAATGCAAGAACGCTCGTGCACCGGGGATGCTTTAAATATCCAAAGCCCAGATGGATTCCAGAGCCCTCCACCGCTACATGCATGCCTCATAACTGTGCAGTTTCGGGTCGTCGATACTTTGCGTGTTTCACACTACTACATAGTCCTTATCGTCATTCTCCTGTTCGATAGTGTCGTAATGCCCAAGGCCTTTGGTACAAGTTGGTACAAATTACGAGTGCCTGTGGCCACAATGGTGTCTGCATGCAGTACCGTGACGACACTAAAAAATTGTGGTCGTGACGGCCACGTTCCCGACCACAAATATTCCGTTCTTCTTTTATTATTATTATTATTTTTTAGGGCCTGGCTACGCCAGGAAGTGTTGCCGTAAGGACGCAATGTTCTGTCATAATTTTCAACTAAGAAAGCTAGCGAATGCAACTTGACGTCTGCTGCTCGGAGTGTCATCTTACCCCGACACCAGCCGACCAGTGCTTCGGTATACAGCCTGCTGTCGTGTCGGTGTTTAATGCTTTGCGATAGGTACAGAACAGGCTTCACCTAACTACTGTGCTGCACGTTGATGACCTATGAGTCAGACAAGGAGACACAATCTCTCCAATGCTATTCACTGCGTGCTTGGAAGAAGTATTCAAACTATTAAACTGAGAAGGCTTAGGAGTGAGGATCGACGGCGAATACTTCAACAACCTTCGGTTTGACGATGACATTGTCCTCTTCGGCAACACTGGGGACGGGTTACAACAAATGATTGAGGACCTATTAAGAGAGAGTATAAGTGTGGGGTCGAAGATTGTTATGCCGTAGACAAAGACATAATAATCAATAGCCGGGCAAGGGAACAAGATTTCAGGATCACCAGTCAGCCTATAGAGTCTGTGAAGGAGTACGTTTACCTAGGTCAACTACTTACAGGGGACCCTGATCATGAGAAGGAAATTTACAGAAGAATAAAAATGGGCTGGAGTGCATACGATAGACATTATCAGATCCTGACATGGAAGCTCACCATTATCATTTAAAAGAAAGGTGTACAATCAGTGCATTTTACCGGTGCTAACATATGGGACAGAAACTTGGAGACTGACAAAGAAGCTCGAGAACAAGTTAAGGACCGCGCAAAGAGCGATGGAACGAAGAACGTTAGGCGTGACGTTAAGAGACAGAAAGAGAGCGGTGTGGAGCAGAGAGCAAATGGGGATAGCGGATATTCTAATTGACATTAAGATCAAAAGAAATGGAGCTGGACAGGTAATGTAATGCGTAGGCTAGATAGCCGGTGGACCATTAGGGTTACGGAATGGGTGCCGAGAGAAGGGAAGTGCAGTCGAGGGCGGCAGAAGACTAGCTGGGGCGAAGAAATTGGGAAATTCGCAGGTGCTAGTTGGAATCGGTTGGCGGCAGGACAGGGGTAATTGGAGATCGCAGGGAGAGGCCTTCGTCCTGCAGTGGACATAAAGTAGGCTGATGATGATGACGACTACTACTACGTCGACGACGACGATGATGGTGATGATGATGATGATGAAAGACGGGACACACAGACACACTCTTGACTACAGCGAAACATCCAAGCTATGCATTAACGTCCATGGTACAAGTAAGAGGAAATTGCGAATTTGCCATGTTCCTTTCCGATATCTGGCGGGTGAAAACGACTTCTGAGAGCCCTTCACGCGAACCACTCGCCCCCACCGGCGCCTCAGCCGTCGAATCGTCAGCCGCAGTGATCGGCCAGCGTCATGAGCGCTGACCAGTCGCGCTCAGCATTCTGAGTTCGGCCTCTGAATAACGAACGCCCATTGTGACTTCAACGAGACTGCGCAAATTTATGCGGCATGAAAGAAAAAAAAGTAACTTTTGTAAGATCAGTCTTCAAACCGCACGATGTCCGCCACACGTATATTCTAAACGGAGCGTGTTGTTGCAGCTAATGACTGTGTTGACGAGCGAGACCAAGCAGTGTAAAGGCACGCATTTTTGTGCCGTTCACGACTAAATTGTTTCCTATTCACCTTCTCTCAAAGGCGATCGCCTGTGTAAGGTCTTTCCCCTCGAGCCGTTGGGCGCGATCGCAGCTCCGAAAGGCAGTGCGTATGGATTTTGTGCGGCAGCCACCGCTTGCCCTGTCGCATGTTAGACAGAAGAAATGACATTTTTTTAAACTTTGCAGCACAAGTATGAATTTTGTAAACAGCGTCGCTTCGTTTAAGTCACTCGTGTGCACCATTCGAGCGTCACAAGTGCGCACGTGACCGCCCCGTGTGCGAGACCGGGTCACGCCTATATACGCTATTCAACCACAATGCTGTGGCCTGTTTGCCTGCACACGGTTTGCGGCGAGGCATGCGCGCGCGGTGACTCCACGTTTGTGAAGCGGGCCGCGACCTCGCGCAGCGTTGCCGGTTGCGTGGCAATGAACGAACGCAGAGTTTACAAACAAGAGCCTCCCGAGAATAGCTGGCCGGAGAAATGGATGCCAAGTTTTATAACAAATAACGCGAGCGAGCGCCTCTGCTAGGCGCTGTTGGAGCGAATTGTGGCTAGCTGAATGACCGATAGAGTGTTTATCAGGCCGGATTTCACTCAAAAGCTAATTGCACTACAGGAGTCGGAAGATGCTACGTAAGTAGTCGGCGTGGTCAACAAACATTTAGGAGTTGGTTGAACGCTCTCTCGAGGCAGCCTTATTCTTTATGATCATATCTTTCTTGTCACTTAAATTTTATTTATTTATTTATTTATTTATTTATTTATTTACAACACTTGAAAGGCCCCACGTATAGGTGTTTTGCATTAAGGATGGGCTATTACAGTAAAGGTGTGCAGTGGCTCGGTCGTTCTTGAAGTCGCTGATATCGGAGTAGAGCACGACGTTAGAGGGAAGGCCGTACAATTTCCGCAATATTTCGAAGTGTTCCGTTTTGTAGTGCATTGAATACCTGCCGCGGTTGCTTAGTGGCTGTAGTGTTGGGCTGCTGAGTGCGAGGTCGCGGGATCGAATCCCGGCCCCGGTGGCCGCATTTCAATGGGGGCGAAAACAACCGTGTACTTCGATTTAGGTTCACGTTAAAGAACCCCAGGTGGACCGGAGTTCCCCCACGACGGCGAGCCTCATAATCAGATCGTGGTTTTAAAACGTAAAACCCCATGATTTAATTTTAATTTAGTGCGTTGAAGAACACCGACGACTGTCATTCTCAGGTCGACAGGTGCCAGCAGGCAGATATTCAATTTTTCGAATTGCATAAGTGCTCCTGCGTCCCACGAGGCGCAATATATTCGAATATTGTTAGAATTTTCTGCATATTCCATCTGATGGGTTGATAAGGGATGAAGAAAGAAGGGCGTTATTGCATCAAAAAAGAAAAACGCATTTACGCATTCTTTACGCATTTGGTGATTCAAAGTATTGTGCAATCCAGGCTGCTTGAGATGTACGATTCACTGCTGTCTTCGCACGCTATTCACCGCAACAAATGGAGGGAGAAGTAAAAAAAAAAAAAAAATGAAACTACTTTTTTTACTGATGCCCACAAGACTCGATGAGTTACCGGGTTTATCACCGTTCTTTCCGGTATTGTTTTGTCTTTTCTTTAGCTTTCTTTACAAACCTGTCACGTGCACTTTGCCTTCCATTTCTTGATCAATTATGCGTCGCTTAGGATTTTGAAGCAGCAGCATCTAAAACAACGCTTGTTAATGCGGAAATTTCGCTTTGCCTCTTCGCAGTCAACTTCAGCTCGGTAACATTTTCTTGAATTGTAAATTTTTGTAAGGGTTTTTGTCTGTTTCCACTAAGGTTTCTACCGTTTCAATTGAAGATCCGGCCTGTTAGTCTTCTGGAAGGCTTGAACACGCGTCACGGTAGAGTCGGCGATGTCTGTCGCACTCCACTTAGGCTCGTGGCTGGTGGTGCCCTCGTATGATGCGCCACTGACGCTTTTACCCGCGAAGGCTGGATGAAACACCGGCGCGGTAAAAGCGTATACATATATATAAACCCACTTCAGACATTTGCGTCACTATGAATGGCACTAAATTACAAGGTCTAGCGAGATTTCCGTTGACTCCTGCTGTATGCTTTTACCGCGCCGATGTTTCATGCAGACTTCGCCGGTAAAAGCGGCAGTGGCGCATCATACGAGGGCACCACCAGACACGAGCCTAAGTGGAGTGCGACAGACATCTCGGACTCTACCGTGACATATATATATATATATATATATATATATATATATATATATATATATATATATATATATATATATAATTATCACTGATTGATTTGATTGATATCTGGCCTATTTTACCCGTGACAGGCATCGAGCCCTGCCCCCCAACCAGCCAGCCAGTACACAGAAAAGTGGTTTGAACCCGTTAATTGGCTAGGTCGAGAATTGTCCAAACAAGTTTGTCTTTGAAGCGATGTACAAAGAAAAAAAACAAAAGAAAGAAATGCGCGGTCTTTTATCTATTCCGTCCTGTTCTGTCACTTTGTGGGACGCAGAACAGCGCCGCAGCACCACGCGGTCGGTCAACTTGATCATTGCTTCACGGTGGACAACACCCCAGGGCTCGCTTTCCCGGCAAAGTTCCGCCAACGAGCGTGACCGGAGCGTTAGCGGCGTTTCGACATGCACGTCGCTCGTTATAGCGGAGAGTCGCATCTGGAGCCCAAAGAGGGGCAGCGGGCGGAGTGGGCGCTGATAGGCGCCATCGCGGGAGGCGATTAAAAGGGCGCCCACTTATCGGCACCCTTTGTGCGCAAGGAGCGCGCGCCCCCCGCGGGCCGCGTGCGCCGCTACAATCGCAGCACGCGCTCGGTAGCCTCGATCTCCTCGTTATACGCGCTATCTTATTTTAGCACGCGCACGCACATTGTACACGGACGTCGCAACGCTGCCAACCCCCTTCACGTGCTCGCGCCGTGATCTGCGTCGATTCAAGCGAGAAAGTGAGCGCCCATACGAAGGTCGTGCATACACATGGCGTGCGTTGTCTTTTGGCCCAGAGCCCACGAGGCTGGCCTGCCGCAGGCAGAAGACCCGACCGCTCTCGCGGTGAATGAGTCGAAATGATCGCCGCGCTGAAAGCATATTGACGTGCAACTGGCAGAGCAGGGCCCCGAGGTGCCCGACGGAATTTCCCACGTGGCGCGCTCGCCCGGCGTCCATTTGGCGCTGCGCTACGACTGCGCTGTCGGCTGGAACACGTGATCGCCGACTGAAGCGGAAACACCGCGCCAACTAAAATAGACGCCCTGACAACGCGACGCCACGCGGAAAATATGGGACGCGGCTGTCGACGACGCATATAATTGTTCCTGTCGTGTCAGGCACGTCGCTGGACGTTTTTTGATTTCACTTCCGCGCTACTTGTGAGAAGTGCCGCCCGAGTCAGTCCCAGTACTGGCGAGTGCATAAGCCTACACGGCACAAGTAGATCCTCGTGAGGCCGCGGCACAGACAGTACACAGAAACACCAGTCCTTAGGGCGGAACCTCACATTCGTATAATTTGAGATTACTTTCCTTCCAGAACGCTGCCGCTGTGCATACCCGCTATATCTGCCCTGGTCTCATCAATTGCTATACGACTAGCTGCCTCAATACTACGGCTCTCGAGGCACACTATAATAGTATATATGACATAATTATCCAGAGAAATGGCTAATAATCAGCGCTATGTGTGTTCAATATGTTGCTGTTCTCACCTCTACACTTTCGCGATATTAGTGCTGGAGAGGTAGATACGAAAACAACGAGCAACGGGGACACAAGGGCACAGTATAAAATGTTTAGCAATTGCGTTTTAGAGGCAGAAAAATTGAAAATCTTGAAGAAAGAAGTAAAACAGATTCACCGACGATTGCGATACTCCCTAATGCAAAATTTGAGCGCCGCTTTATGCGTCTTTTCATTTCGCGATATATTAGATGGCGCGCACAATCTGTTTCGTGCTGCACGTTGCAAAACGGAGCGAAGTGGGGTGCGACAGCCTTGGCGCGTGGGCGCGATTCACAGCAGCAGCTGCAGATTCAGCTCATGCAGCTAGGGCTTTGTTTCCATACAGACGACGACGATATTTGTCACCGCCTCTTTGAAACGGGGTGGTAACAAATAGTCACCTTGCCTGCTTGATTTAATCAGGTATGTCGTACATGTTTTTTATCAAACATTTTCGTAAACATCTCCCTACTCTTTGTTTTTTGTTTTCTTCAAAATATACCTTGTATACCGCTAGCAATGACTGTCAGAGATCCGGTCATATCAATCTCTTCCATGCTTCTTTTCCATCAATACTCTAAAGGTCTATTGCTTATCTCGACTGCTCCCCGGTTGACGCTTCCGTCCACCTTAAGCGCTTCTGGAAGGCTTGTGTTACCCACGGTTCTCAGTGGGTGAATGAATCCCTTCGCATTCCGCCAGAATGTGAGTGGTCTCTGAATTTTGGCTGCAGCATACAGATGCCTCGTCTAGTCCGGAATATTTTCTCCGACATGTTTTTGTCCTTATATAGGCAACCGGCTCGAGCCTCAAATAGCAAGGCACATGCCCTTTGTGTTATCGTACAGATTTTCCCTTCCAATTTCTTTCTTCTCATTCTTGTAAATTTCCATGGTCCTTTTATTCCATTCTTTGCCTCCAAAGAACTGTCTCTGTTTATCTGACTTCCTTTCTGATGACCTCTGGTTGTCTACTTACAGTTTCAACTAGACACGCGCTACTCTGGCGCCATCTCGTAGCCATTGTCGCCACAAAGCCCGTTGTGCGCGGCAGTGTACGCTTTCTCACGCTTTCACCATATACCCTCCTCCTCTGCTTTCCTCCTTGCGCTCTCTTCGCTATCGCAGTCCTTCATCCACGCTACGCGTTCGCTCTTTCATCCTTTTGCTGAGCTCGTTCGCTCGGTTACGGAGACGCCGAGGGACGACGGCGACGCGCTCGCCTCAAGAACGGGCGCCTGCTGCGCTCCTAAAAAAAAAAAAAAACAAGTTAGCGATACGAAACGAAACCGCCGCATGACGCCGATACACCCGTGGAGACGGAACTTTACTGCAACAGTTAGTATATTTTTCTAGCATTGGTGTAAACGATGCATTTCTTTTTTCAGTGATCGTGAGTGACATAAAGCGCTCACGTACTAATGGTGCTGCGAGGAGCGAAAAAGAATATATATATATATATATATATATATATATATATATATATATATATATATATATATATATATATATATATATATATATATATATATACACCACTCTCTCCCTCTCCCTTTTTTTTTGTTCCCCCGCAATCTGTGTGAGTATCGATTTCACCGTGACTTTATGGCCGCAGTTGCCACGAGGCACAGTGCCAAGGATTACTTGCACGTGCATGTGGTGTTTAGAAATCCGCTGGTTCGACCAATTCATATAATCTCACATGATGCTTTGCGTATGAAACTAGCTTTTCAGTCGATAAATGGCGTTCTGGTCATTTATCGTAGCTTATCATTTAGGTCGCGGGCTCGAACCCGGCCGTGGCCGCTGCAATCCGACAACGGCGAAACACAAAGGAAAAAAAATAATAAAGAAAGAAAGCCCGTTTCGCCCGAAGACGAAGCATTGAAATCGATAACAAGGTCTCGCGCTGCGCTCGAGCTCTTCGCGCGGCTAAAAAATAAATCAACTTCTGCGGTCTTACATGCCAAGACCACGATTTGATTATGAGGCACGCCACAGTGGGGGACTCGGCATTAATTTTGACCACCCGGGTTTCTTTAGCGTGCACCCAAACCTAAGTACACGGGTGTTTTCGCACCCATCGAAATGCTGTGGCCGGCATTCCATGCCGCGACCTCGTGCTCAGCAGCCCAACATCACAGCCACTAAGCAGCCACGGTGGGTCTTCGCACAGTGCCATGACAATACGCGGAGGCAACATGGTGCGACGCAGCACGCGAGACAACTGCTGTTGCGCAACAGGGACTGCGCCTTGGCAGGCGTGTTACACCGGACTCCTGGCGTGTTACAACGCCGGCCCGATGAGGAACGCCGCCAGCGGCGTTACCGGCGTCGCACCTCGGCGTTGCACGAGACGAGACCTACGGAAGCCCGTCAGCGTTTTTAGCGGCCAACAGATTGGACAGATTTAGCTTGACCGTCACATGCAGACCAGCGTACGCACCCCGGTTGTGTAGTGCATACAGCTGCTCAGCCGGTGTGTGCGCGCTCACGCCAGCAGCGGAACCCGGCCGAGCTTGGCTTCGTCGCTTGTGCAGCCAAACGCGCGGATGCGCCGTCGACACCGTGACCGCACGACGGCGGTGGCGCCGACGGAGAGAACGCGCCTTGAGTGCCCGCCATAATTTCTATCCAAATCAAACGCTCCCGTACACCGTGCTTTGGGCGCGCATCAAAAAACGCCAGGAGTTCAGAATTAATGCCGAGTACCTCCTCTATTCGTCGTCCCTCATAATCCACTGTGCTGGTTCGGGACGTTAAAGACCACAATTTAATTGTTTGCCTGCCACAGTTACATTTAACGAATTTATTTACTTCCCAACCGAAATTCCCCGTTCCAATTTTAATGCGGAATCATTCTGGGGTCATCTTGCTCCACGACAATGCCAGTCCCCATGTCGTTTATGTGGTTAATACAAAAATGGCAAAGTTCCAAGTGGGAAACGGTGCAACATCCGCCATACAGCCCAGACCTGTCGCTTTGCAATTTCCACATTTTGGGGCATTTGAAGAAACAACTCAAGGGAACCAGATTCGTGTCGGACGATGACGTGAAATAGTCAGTTAGACTTTTTGAAGCAGCAAACCAAGGAGTTTTATGAAACGGGAATCACGCGACTCGTTAGTCAATGGGACAAATGTCTAAATGTTCATGGAGACTACTTTTAAATAAAGTACCCCGTTTGTCATTTCTTCGCGCTGACTCACTTTCATTTGCCTCGCCCTCGTATATTTTGCAGAACTTCTGCTTTTTATATGTGCTCTCTGTTGCGAATATAATTTCGGTGGAATTACTCACGATACACGACCGGTGGCAGCTGATCCTAGCGCAATGCGTTGTAACAAAGGGCAGTCTCATTGAGATTTTTCGCTGGCCGTTGGATATGTACAAAAATGTAAACAAGGTTCTTTAATGACAAAGTTTCATTAAATTATTCATCCTTAACTTGTTCATTTCACGGCCTTTACATTATTCATATCAGCGGCATGCACTGCTTTGCTTGTTTCAAACTGATATGTTTGATATGTTTCAAACTGTTTCAACTGATTTTATTTACTTATTAAATTGACAGAAAATATGGAAGCATTGATATCAGTTATTTTGGGCACAATTTAGGAAAAAAATACAAATTTTACTTGTTTAGACAGTGCGCAGCGTTCAAGAATTCGTTTCCAGCATCATTGGCAATGGCAACGCAGTTATTATTCATGTATTTGATCCCTCGACAAATTGTTTAAGAGGAAGCTTTAGCTCGAGCCCAACTCCGACGCGGCCTATTCAAATACATGTGAAACCCAGAAACGCTTTTCCGAGATAACCCCTGGATCGCTTTTAATGAAATTTGTTGCATTTGAGAGCGAAAGTTAAATTCTAGTATCTGTTGAAAGAGGAATTTCGACTTAGGGCCTGAATTTTGTTTACAGTACACACGAGCGTTTTTCGCTCGTGTGTACCGTTTTTCGGGTGCACATTGAAAAAAAACCTCAAGTGGTTAAAGTTAATCCGGAGCGCTCCACTAGAACACGTCCCTCATAATCCCCTGGGTAGTTTTTTTGGACGTTAAACCCTACAGTAAAATTTATTTGCATTTGCTCTTATTTGTTAAGCGAACATAACGCGGGAACATCGGCTGCAGCTGGGTCGGCCATGCCAGAATAACAGCTTAGAAATGAAAGAAACAAAAATGTAAAAGCACCACGCACGGAGAGATGTTGCAAGAAGATGAATAGCCGACGGGGGATAAAATTCACTGTAAGCGCATACTTCCGTCGACTAAGCAAGCGACAATGCACAGAGTATGTCCCAAAAATGTCAGTATAAACGTTTTAGAATGAAAACATAAAATGGGGCCTTATACTTAAGGATGCCGTCATAATTGTGTCGCATCGTTAACATAAATTCTCACGGGGTTCTGGACTGAGAGCTCCATCCACGACCGAGGCCTCCCAGCAGGGTGCGTCCCAATGCGTTATTGTACCATTAAAATATTTTTTTCTTTCTCCCTCTCTGTCTCTCAGCTTATGTTTATCATCCACTCACTTTGGTAATGGAAGTTCTGCTAAGCTGGAGGTCGCACGGTCAGTTCGTTACTGCAATGGTTGTTCTAAGGCTGGTGCGAACAAAGAGTGTATATGCCTCATAGTGCAAAAAAGGGGCAAGGCGTGCAGACACGGACACAAGAGAAAAGAAGTGGACAACACTTCTTACCCCTTTTTTTTGCATTATGAATCCTTACCAGCTAGCTCAGCTTTCTGTCGTTCTACACCTCATAGGTTCACGTGCAGGAATCTCTCAAACAGCCCGTAAACTAATCCGCCGAGCAACGCGGTGGTGTGCGTTGCTTCGGAACGCGGATCCTTAACTCATTCTACCATGCCGGTTTTAGCCATTTTTTGGTCACTTTAGTTTCGGAATGATGAGCTTAAACACGATTTCTGTCCGACCAATTGCCTTTAGAAAACACAGCCGTCAAATGGCAGAGTTACATAAAAATGTCGCTGTAACTTCGAAGTCTAGGATATTTGCCGAGGATGAACGCTAATGGCTCTTTGATAAGCATAAAAAGAAAAAAAGAAAAACATTCTGGAGTGGCATACTTTTGGTGCCATACCTCCTTTGAAAATGTGAAATTTATCATGGGTGCTTGACACTTGGTCTGTGGGCGACCGCTAGATGCGGGCCTTCTGACAGCGGCGATGTTGGGCCAGCGGAGAAACAAGTTGGCGCGGAAGCTGGAACGCTCTCTCTGACCGAGATGACTCAACGCGGACCTCCGCTAGACAAATCAAAATGGATCAAATAGGCAACGTCTGCTTCCTCACCAATGGTAGAAATTCTTCACATTTTTTTTTCTTCACTTCGCACCCTCTGCCACCACACGGCGCAGTGCGGTGTACACCACTATAAAGACGCCAAGATTAGAAAATCCTGCGATAACACTAACAAGAGCGTAGATTAGTGTGTTCGATAAATCGATAAAAGTAATCATGAACATCATGAACAATGCAAAAAAGAAAAAAAGAAGGATAGCGCACTGTTTTAAGAATCGACATGGATAACTTCAATGATACCCGCGTTATCGGAAAGCTAGATCTATGCGAGGGCAAACTGCCTGAGCAGCGCGCGCGTGCGACCACCACTAGACCAACGCGGACATATCTGCATGGGATCTCACTTCCTTGTGCTCTTTCTGTCCACGCGTTCAAAACTACATATATGACTGGGGAGAAACTCCAGTGGGCTTTGCGACGCGCTATTTGAAATATCGAAAACATAGCCTATGCTAGCTACTTCATGCATATCCAGATCCATGCAGATTTTTACTTCTTTTTTTTTCTTTTTTTTCTGCGCAAATTCTGACGGATCTCAAAGACCCACGGTGTAAATCATGCATATGTTTGGAAGAAAACTTTGGACTCAGAAAACGCTTCCGCAGCATGTGTGATGCACAGCTATGCACGTAGAATCTATTTTTTGCGCTATACATTCCAGTTCGTAGCTTCTGCGATTAGATATTAGCGAAAAACGGCGTTTCAGCAGCATTTGCTCAGATTACGACCACTATACAATGCCTCTTTGTTCATTTCGAGCAGCGCAGCACATACAATAAATTCAGAATTCCTTCTAACGTCCTAGCAAACTCTGTCGCGACATTAGTGTGGCGTTTAAGAATAAGCTGGTCGATGAGGTATAATGCAGGGACTGCATGTGAGAAACGCTGTGGTCGAAGGGTGAGAATTAATTTTCCCCGCCTGGGAAACGTGAACCCAAGGCTCACGTTTAGGAGTTTTGATGAACTAGGTGATCCGCATTGGATGGTAAAATGGCTAAGGAAATATAAATAGAAATAATCTTTACCTCATAAGAAACAAAATTAAATGAAAGTGGTCAATCACGTGTTTTGTGTCTGCTACAGAGCGGATAATTAACTAAAAATGAAAAATTAGCATCGACACGGCGTTCGTTTCAAGTGGATCAACTCGGTCAATTGTGAGACGTTAAATTAAGCTGTATACGTCGCTTCACACGTGAGCAGTATGCTCTTGGCAAGCAAAGATGGGAAACGTAAGGTGCAAGATGTCTTCTTAGAGCTACGCTTAATGAACTCATTCCCGAATGTAATGTATGCTTTATAGGTAAAAAATAAAGGGGGGGGGGGGGAGAGAGGCGGCGGGTTTGTCGAGTATATTTGTCAGTGAAAATGGCTCCAAAATTTGTCGAATTCCAGAAATGCGTCTCCAAGAAGTCCGATTTCTCCCTGGTCTTGGCAAAAAAAGAATTCCACATTTTCATCCCTGCATTCTCGAAAAAAAAAATGCACCCAAAAATGAAGGATTATTCGAGTAAACCAGTAAGAGTTTCTACTTTTGCAGCGTCTACTTCACAGCATTTCATTTCGTTGTCATGATCATGCGGCTGTGTATTCAAGGTTCGAGCAGTATTTCTAGAGTGTACGCGTCGCGTACGATTCAATTCAAACGTTTCAGCGCACGCTGAAACACCTATGATCCAAAAACTTTAGCAAAGAATTGTGAGCTAAAGGAAATATACGTACGCTCAGGGCCATGATTAGATTGCCTTGATGTTTACATAAATGAATGATACATCTGCTTCAAACTTGTAGACTCCATATAGCCCCTGTGAAAGCTTCATGGTATAAAAATCGTATAGCACGAGTGGAAAATGACTTTGCAATTAAAAATGTCTAGTCTACAGAATTCGTGTTAACTTTGCATCTGTGTGGCATTGCCTGGGTGGTTTATGGGTCATGCTTCACTCTGAGGTATTCACTGAAACTCGGTCTGTTGTTCTCAAACAGACACTTTCATAAAAAACTAAAAAGAAAAGGAAAACGAAACGCGGCTATATCGTATGGACACAAGTTGGGACTAAACGAAAAAAGAAAAAAGACTGTGAGCCCAGTACTCCGTACAGATGGTTAACCAGCGAAGCTGAAATGTGCGGCCCCGGTGTCTATCACTGGGTAAATCCCGATGGTCCATTAAAGTCTTTCTCAGTTATTGGTTACGTCTTTGTGTTTCTTAGTTAATTGCTTAATTAAATAATTAATGATGACGACGAACGCGGGAGCAGTGGCACGAGCGCGTTCGCGCGGTAGGGGCGCCAACGAGCCAGCTGTGGAAGAAGACGACAACGCTGGAGCCAATGCTGAAGGTGATAGTTTTTCTACACGCGGACACGACAGTGGGTAAAGTAGTCCTTAACAGCTTCGCTGTCAAAGACGATGCAAAACTTTCCATTTGTCTTCATTTCCTGTGTGAAAAAGTTATATACTTTTTCTTTTCGTTTTCTTTTTTTTTCCTTTATATTTAGGGCAGGCGGCCATGTGATACATCGCGTTTGACACAGTGTCTCGGAAAATCACGCTCCCTGCTTGCGCAAGGCGGTAGACGAGGGGAGGAAATAAGCGCGTCCTTGCGGGGCTGTGTGTGCTCGCGGGCAGCTGGCGACTCGTGCCGCAGCAATCGTGGAGCCGGCAGCGGAGATACAAGCTTTCTGATGGAGCGTGACCACTGTCACTCCCTCCCATTCAATGTGCCCCGCTTCAGGCCCCTAGAAAGATGCTCTCGGGTCTGCTCGCAACCGACTCTTATCCCAGCTCTATGACATCGAGCTCAATCAGATTAAGCTCACATGAGGTCGACCAGCGCACATATCGCCGCGTTATTATCGCCGCATTACGCCTTGACTTTTGTGCCAAGCAGCTTAGAGCGCATAGCGAAATGAAATCTTTCGTTAGATTATGGGGTTTTACGTGCCAAAACCACTTCCTGATTATGAGGCACGCCGTAGTGGAGGACTCCGGAAATTTCGACCACCTGGGGATCTTTAACGTGCACCTAAATCTAAGTACACGGGTGTTTTCGCATTTCGCCTCCATCGAAATGCGGCCGCCATGGCCGGGATTCGATCCCGCGACCTCGTGCTCAGCAGCCCAACACCATAGCCACTGAGCAACCACGGCGGGTAATGAAATCTTTCGTTCAAGACTAAGCCGGCACTATAGCGAATGCCGGAGTATCGTGCGGCGAACATCGCTAAGTGTTGTGAAAGAGAGCATACGGCCACTATACTCGGAAAGAAAGGCTTGCTTTCTGTGTTTTCCTATTTGTATTTTGACTTTTGTCCATGTTTACCTTACCGTCACCTTTCATCTCCTGTAAAACAAAAGCTCCTTGAAGCGAACTCTCACGATTGTGCATCGTTCTTTGAGGCTCCTGCATGTGTTTGGCTATGCCGCCCAAAATAGTCTCGCGTGGTTAGATGGACAAGTGCGGAACGATCACCGCATTCGCGAAGTAAATCCCAGGGTTTTCGTTATAGTTTTCCACATATGAGGCGTTCTCCAGAGCCAACAGCGCTGCGGTCGCCAGCGCATTTGAAGTGAAACACATCCTTACTAATACAGCCCGAGCCGGGCTGTTAGAATGCAGCTAGCGGTGGGCCACTGGCTTTGCAAGGTCTCCTCTTCTGGACGCCACTGATGTCTCACTGTACAGAACACTTTCGACGTAACTCAGGATGGAGAGTAGCCAAACTCACCCAGGAGTGGCTCTGAGGCACGCACGTCCTCTGTGGGTGTCGGGTATGCCCCGCAAGGTTTGTAGTGCGGGTGCCGAGGCGTGGGCTGATTCATGCTTAAGCTACGTAGGGTGCATTCTATTGTGAAAGCAGGGATCACTGGAGGAAGGAACTGAAAATTCCCTCATTCTAGCTGCGCGTCTGTTTCGCCTCAATTTCCGGCACTTGGATTCTCCAGCGTCGTATAGCAGGTCAGCAGCGCGTGTGGGTTGCACGGAGTGTATAGCTGCATGGCAAAGTTACAGCATAGCCTATGCATTAACTCTACTACTTCGCTCTTGGATGTCAAGGGGGCATACGATAATGTATCTCACGAGGCTATCCTCGATGCTCTTGAGATGGTTGGCCTCGGTGGTCGAGTTTTTCAATGGATTTCTCATTATCTTTTTATAAAATCGTTCTTTGTGTGCACCGGCGATGGTCAAACCGCAAGACACTATACCTACCGAGGTGTTCCTCAAGGCGGTGTACTAAGCCCCACCCTATTCAACCTTACACTGATTGGTCTCGTTGAACATCTGCCAGCAGCGATCAAGGTATCAATGTACGCACATGACATATGTATACGGACTTCAGGTGTGACACGTCCTCAGATACGTGCGAGATTTCAAAAAGCTGCTACTATGACAGATATATACCTCCGCAAGCAAGGTCTTGAAATATCGTCAGACAAATGTGCACTGATGGCATTCACTCGCAAACGAATGACATCCTATATACGCCATCTCAATAAATAGCCAGATCATTTCTTATGAGAAGACTCCCAGATTTCTTGGCATAATCATTGATAGAGATCTCTCATGGAGCCCACACGTGACCTACTTGAAACAGCGTTTGACAGTAATCTCCAAGCTTTTCAAGTTTCTGGGCGGAAAGACTTCGGGAATGTCAGTTCATGCAATGTTGGAATTATACAGGGCTTTTTTCTGGGCTTTTTGAGATACAGTTTGCCCGACCTAAGCAACACTTGCCAGACAAATCTTCGTGCTCTACAGGCTATACAAGCTCGGGCTCTCAGGGTTTGTCTTGGTTTACCAAAATGCACATCGACAGTGGCGACTATTGCAATCACCCGGGACCAACCCATACAAACACACATTGCAGTGGAAATGTTGAGAGTGCACATTAGGCACTTTGCTCATGCCCGTTCCTATCATCTGGCAACACTACCGTCAGAAAGGCCGCAGGCATCATTTTGTGCTACGATTTCGGATTATGACACCCGCCTTCCATCAGGCTTCACCCACGCAACTAAGCCATCGATTCCTCCATAATGTTTGGCTCGACCTGCAGTGCACCTAACCGTGCCAGGAATCAGGAAAACATCTGAGCTGTCATCACCTGCTTTTAAACAACTAACTCTGCTCCCTTTGCACGAGAGGTACGCCGACCACGTACATATTTGTACTGATGGATCGGCAACCCAGTGTTCCTCTGGAGTCGTGGTTTTCCCAGTGAAAGCCACCACCATCGGTTTCAAGACATGTCGCCCAACGACACCGATGGCCGCGGAACTTGCAGCTCTTCGCGCTGCACTTCGTCTTGTCAGCCAAGAACAACCTCGAAGATGGTCAATATTCATTGACTCGAAGGCAGCACTGCAATCTTTGCTGTCAGCCCTGCTGCGTGGACCACACGAACAACTGGTATTCGAGATTAGAGAACTAATCCATACCTTGACTGAGAAAGGACACCACGTGACATTTCAGTGGCTTCCAAGTCATTGCGGTGTCATAGGGAACGAACGCGCCGATAACGCTGCTCGGTTGGCTCTTCAAGGTGACGAAGAGGAGCCGATACCGTTATCAAGGACAGATGCCGCTAGAAAACTTCGAATGCTCACTGTGATATCACGTTTTCCTTGTGGAACGCACGAAGTTTTCAAAACAACCAGCTGCACAACCTAGACTCCTCTCTACGCCTTTGCATTCCAGCTCGACTCTGCAGTCGCGAAGCTACCCTGCTTTGTCGAATATGGCTAGGGGTGGCCTTCACTAAGTCCTTTGCATTCCGAATCGGATGGGCGGACGAAGTCTCGCGTGATGACTGTGGTAGCGAGGTAACACCTTCTCTGTGACTGTCCTCGCTACACTTTACAGAGACGATCGCTCGAAATCGCGATTCGACCAAAGACCTCTAACAGAGAAACTTATTTTAGAATGCCGAAATCACAAACCATCGCAGCAGAGGGCGACGAGGGCACTGTTGCACCTTTTAAGGGTAACAGAATTGGACAAGTGGCTGTAGCCTGAACAGATGTTTATAGTGCTGCAAGTACTACTATACTGTGTGGTGACGGTATACGGTGACAGTATTTGACTGTGATTGTATGTGTATGCTCCTTCCTTTCTTTATCTCTACTTTACTATCACTTTACCTCCCACTCCCCTCTCACCCCAGCGTAGTATAGCAAACCGGATCTACCCATCTGGCTATCCTCCCTGCGCTTTCTTTCGTCTCTCTCTCTACCGCACAGCGAGCAAGGGCGCCTCGTATTATCCTCTATCCTCTGACGTCCCGGCATCCACTCCAGCAGTAGTTGCGGATGCTAATGCATCCATATACCCGCGGGTCCTCCGCGGATGCTACCCGGCAGGCCATTCTCTACGAAGGCATGCAGGGCACCTTGACTGTCTTTGCGGCGGCGATCGTCATGCATCTTCTCGCAATGTGACACGAAAGGTGGCCAACCCACATGTTCCACATCTTGAACTGTTGTGTACGCTTTGTGCAGCATATTATTTTTATATTTACATTATATTTATATAAGATTTGACAAGGCTATCGGTATACTGCATGTCTGTATGTGTACGCCTTTCTCGTGGAATCGGTCTACTGTTCCCCTTCCCACAGTAGCCGACATTCCGTGTTGCACACCAATTGCAAGCTGCTTTCAAAGCACCCACGAAACATTTCCCCAGGTGAAATCACTTGTACACGGCCAACGCTAACACACGTGACTCCTGAAATAAAAAAAATTAATAAATAAACTGCACTTGAACACATCAATACTGAACTGCAGGAAACAAGCGGATAATGGGAATGACTTCGTATGTTGTGAATCCACGTATCGTCGAGATATAGACTTATAAAGACGAAAACCCTATTCAGCGAGCAAACACACAATTTCGACAATTTCCTCTTGTCGAAGCCCATAATAGCGCAAAGGCGTGTTGAGAACGCGTGGCACAAACGAATACGGATTTTGAGAGAGGAAATCATTTAATGTTCAACCTTAACAACTGGCATCATTTCTTCACTAGGACCTTTCGACGTTCACCAAATCAGTGCAAAATTAAAAAAAAAAGAAAGAAGGAGAGAGAGAGAGAGAGAGAGAGAGAGAGAGAGAGCAAAGAAAAAGCTGTCACCATGCGCCGCCCAGTTGGGACAAATCCGAAGTGACCTACGCGTCACCGAATGCGGCTTAAGTCAAAGTTGGACCCCTTTCCACGACCAGTTTAACATTGAGCTCTCCCGCCCCCCTAAAATAAAAAAGTTGTATCTAAGAGTAACGTCTGAAGTTTTGTAAAGTGTCGCCAAAGCTCGGCGCTCGAGCGTTCTTGTATTCCGTTCCCAGCAGCGGGCGCCGCTGTCGCGAATCGAACCAGCGACCTCGTGGTCGACAGCAGAGTGTAGCAATCTCTGAACCGCTGTGGCGGGGGTATTACTTGTGAGCTGATAAATCCGTAACTGGCTCGCGTGACCACGAAGACAAGTGCCCTGATCGAAATGTCTTTGGCGCCGGAGTTCTCATCCCTTGTGCTCAACTACTGGTAATAACTTTTCGCCAGGATCATGCGACTCGTATGCTTCCATTGACGTGCATGCCATGCTTCATGGTCGCGAGCGCTCGGCGTTTCTTTAAGATATCTGTATACAGATAAATGTCAATCGTGCCTTTCGCTGGGTATATATTGCACTTCGCTGGACCTGCGACGATGTCTCGGTGGATACATGGCGATCTGCTACTGAGCGCGATGTCGTGGCTTCGATTCCCAGCCGCGCCGGCCGCATTTCAATATGTGTTAAATTCCAACAAAAAATCGTGTACTTAAATTTAAGTACATGAAAAAGAACCGGAGGTGGCGAAATTAATCCGTATTGTGGGGGCTCCCCCCGCAGTACGGCGGCCATCATAGCCGCGCTGTACAGCTTGGGAATGCTAAACCTCACATTCGCTGGAAGTATAAGTAAAGGTCTGGAAAAAAAACGTTCGTTCCATTCACCGTTTGATACCATTACTACCAGCAGTTTCGCATTTGGAAAATACTGGTTTGGGCACCAGTCATCAATTGGCACTTTAAATTACAAGTGTTTTTCCCCTTAATCTGGCTAGAACATTACCCGAAAATAATTACTGACAAGTGCCTTGAGTTCTTTTTCTTTCTTTACGCTGTAAAATGCTCAGATAATATTCAAACACTGCAGGCGTCTCAATTTGCTCTGGAGAGCCTCCCACTGACATATATGTACCTATGTTGCCAACGTACCCAAAGGTTAATCAGTTATCACCGCGCTATGAGTTCGATCGAGCTAGCAGTCATATACGCAGAGACATTGAGGACGGAACCAACGCTGGCAGAAGCGTTTTGACAAACCTATTGATTCCATGGAATGCGTCGAGAAGGATGTCGCTTCGGTGCTACTACACAACTTCTTGCGCAAGATCTATGATTACGCACCACGGCACAAATGACAGCTTTTAATCTATAGGAAGCTCGAAATCGCGCCCGTGCGCCGATCCGCAATCTACGAAGAGCAGGGGCGCTGTATCAAAGCCGTGTGCGTTTGCGAGTCGCACGCGCGCAAACCGACGGCGATAAGCGCTTTCGGCATTGACCCCTGACGTGCCCCGGACCTTGCCTTGCCTGGCAGAGAACTCCTCGGCGCCGATGTGCGATACGGGCCGGACCCCGCGCCGTGGGCCCGCACCAAGGCCGCTGGCAAGTGCGCGCAGCCTCTGTCGCTTTGTATCGCGTGGACGCGGGAGGAGCGCGCGAAGTGAGGGGCCTGCGTTGTTTCCAACGGTGGTGAGCTACAGCAGGCCGCGCAGGAAAGAAAACATTCTCGCCAATGACACCGCCGGCGGTTGCATATGCCTGGTTGCCCGTCATTTTGGCCAGTCGGCTATTCACGGGTCTCACGCGGCGCCCTTCCAGGCAGCCTTCTCCGCTCACCTTTCGTACTTTTTTTTTTTTCATCCATGATGAATTCGCTGTCTTCTGTTTACCTGCCGGTGTCCAACTGTTGCGGTACTCACGTGCCTCACGCAATAATGATTTGCTACGAAACCCGACTTGCGCAGCGGTGTAAACAGGACTTCGAAGACGCAGTGTACTCGTTTTTCTTCGTTGACGTTTTCGACTACGGAAGAGTGCGTCATCATTTCATACACACATTTTCAGTTAATGCACATTTCTTTCTTTTGCGTCGCCAGTCTTGACGTACTACATTCGCATGTTTACGGAATATACACGCGGATGGCATATTTCTTGCAATCGCTCAGGTATTTCTCCCCCGTTAGCGACCCCGCGGACAAAACAGCCGTCTATAAAGATAGTATCTCAGGGCAGTCACGAGTGTATGAGGAATTTCGCAGAGGTTGCGCCATGAACTGGCACACGAACAAAAAAAAAAAAAAAAAAAGAAAGTCAAGGCTGAACCCAAAAGTGAAAAGCACCTGGGCACGCATGGTATACGGGAGACTATGTTCCTTGGAGAGTTTGCCGCCGTCGTTGATACGGTCTCGATAAGGACACACGACGAGTACCAGGGCAAGGCGGCTCGAACGTGTTGGCGATAAACCAGGGCTGGTGTGGATGGAAAGGGCCCCATTTACGCGTGTGATAGGCGCCACCGGTACAAAGGTGGCGGATTGCACGCGCGTCGCAATATAACCGTCCGAATGCCGGCGCGAACCGGTTGCACGAGGGCGCCTAGAGCCTGCGAAATCAAATGGGCAGCCCGACAAATGTTGGAGTGATGCCGATTTGTCTCCACCCTGTCCCCATTTATGTATTTTGCCTTCTTGGCTCCGGGTTTGGAGAGTTCGCCGAAATGGTGTCCCCAGAATGCCGACCTTTTATGCAAGTCAAACCTTGCGGAGGTCGCTATCCGCTGACACAAACCTTCTCGTTCTGCAATCTTTGGCTAACTGAAGATACTCGATTATCGCCTGCGTGTCAAACGGGCACTCGCAAGCTCCGGGAACTGCACTATCAATGTGCGAAAGAAAACACTGCGAATGCATTTTGGCTGATTAGATTTCGCGTTTCTTGTATGTATGAGTGCGCGCGCGTGTGTTTGTGTGTCGCGCCCTGCTTAGCTTCTTTGTTGTGTATTTGTTTCTCTTTGGTTTCTTGCCCCGTAAAACTGTTAATAGCAGTGCTCAGCACGAGTTCCAAGTCCGCGTCTCTTGAAGACTTGCGGACTTTACAACTCTTTATCAGCCGGAAGCGGATAGCTGGGCGTTGAAGGTAGGAAGCAAAGCTTGAGAAACAAAAACCAGCTTTATTCACATTTAGTTGTTGTTGTTTTTTTAAGCATCTTTTGCGTCTCACTTTTCAGGCTCCTCTCAGCACTTATTTTCGTTGACACCCTTGAAGATTCGAAAGTGTTCGCGCTCGGGCAGCCCGTGTTCCTTTTCATCGCCCCGCATCCTGAGTGCACATCTGTACTGATTCAGGTGGTGCTTTGATCATACAGCCTCAATGGCTGCGTGATAAAGGTTGCTATCTTGCCGAAACATCTATCTATCTATCTATCTATCTATCTATCTATCTATCTATCTATCTATCTATCTATCTATCTATCTATCTATCTATCTATCTATCTATCTATCTATCTATCTATCTATCTATCTATCTATCTATCTATCTATCTATCTATCTATCTATCTATCTATCTAATCGCGAAACAGACCAGACTGCTAATGTTAGCCACTTGCGTCAAGCGTTGCTGTTCTTGCATTTTTTTTTTTTTTTTTTTTTTTTGCGGCTGCTCTCTCTAGCGTTCTCCCGCGTTGCGATAGCTACGAGGCGCCCAGATAAGCTTTCACGTAATGGGCGCGGTATCCGAGCACCGCGCTAGCTTGGCGCCTCCCACGTTTGCGCCCACAACCGTCCCTCTTTCGTTCACGGCGTGCCCCACTTCGTCTGTGGTACAGGCAGCTGACGCACGCCGATCGCCTGGAGTGCCGCCCGTGTAGCTGCGCAACGCCGTCGAGTGCAGCGAGAAACGGAGCACTCGAGAAGAGGCGTCCCTTGGGCGCGTCCTCTATCGCTTGATCCATCGAGTCGAGAGCGGGCATCCGTGCACAAAAACGTGCACGCGGAGACTTCTTGCATAACCCTGGGCAATATGCAGTCACGCGCCGCTCTCACAGATAAGCCTTCAAAGCGGAGTGCGACGAAACAGACCCACTGTAACATATACCGCTCGGTGCCGTTGCATATGGAAGCACGGGCGGAGACGTTCGTATAGGGTCCATCCTACGCCGCCTAGAAGGTGCTGCAAGGCCATAGCCACCAAACTCCCGCTGAACTCAGCGTTTAACATTTACAGCTTGCAAGGAAAGAAAATGCGGCGGGCTTTATTAAATGTTTCAAGACTGCGCCTCATTTGCCGGCCTATCTTGATGCGCTTCAGCTATGGAGAGTTATTCCTTTCATTTTTCTTTTTTTTTTGTGGTAGGTATAATCAAACGATGATGCGCACAGGAAAAGGGAGGGGGTGGGGGGTAGCTTTTAAAATTGCTGAAATTTTTCACGGACTTGGGAGCGCTTTCTTTATCGTGATCTGGGAAATCTATTCTAACTCTGTGGGCCTCGCTATGCAACGGGAAGCGAACGCGGAGTTTGCGCTATAACAACTGAAATGTGTGCAAAGCTGTGGACCTTTCCAGGAAAAAAAGAAAGAAGCACATTGGACACGATAGGGATGAGTAACACAATCAAGTTTTAACAAGTTTCTTGGGAAGGGTCGCCGCCACGCCATATAGATGCTTGCACCGTTCCCGTGAAACACAGTGAGTCATATACGCGCGCGTCGTTAAATTGCAAGCCTAATCGTGTATAAATACTGGCCGCGTGCTAGACGGAGAGCTGAACACGTCAGCACCAGGTCTACTGATGCCTCTTAACCCTCACCAGGTCTGGCCATTTGAGCTGACCAGCGCATAGCATGCAATGTGCGCCAATGATCGTGTCTTCTAAATATTACTTCGCTACGCGCCGCGGAAGGATATTATAAATTATTATATTTAGATGAAAAGTGTGAATGAGAAAATAGTAGAGCAAGACGAAAAACTCCCGATACAGCTTTCTGTTGCTCAATACGTGCTACATGAAAGTGTTTTTCCGAGCGTGAAAGAAGCCCGGGAATACATGCAAAGTGCCTCGAGCGGCCAGTTGCGCGGCAATTTTGCGTGCATTCGCGGGCTTCTTTCGCGCTCGGAAAAGCACTTTCTTGTAGCAATTATTGAGCAACAAAAAGCTGTATCGGGAGTTTTTCGTGAAGCTCTACAATTCACTCATTGGCAATTTTCATCTAATCTTAATAATAAGCAGTTGATTAACTAAGTAAGACTAATTATGTAATTATGCGGAATGAAAAAAGGAATTGAGTATCTCCAAGAGGCGGAAAACAACATTACCTTGGTTCTGTCCTGCTACGTGGCATGTGCATGTTTTAAAAGTTGGCTCAAGTTACGTGGGACACCCTGTATATTAGGGGGCTTCCTTTAGTAATGCAGCATGTTCAAGTAGGCAGTCATTCATACAGTTTCTGTTTCCTCAATATAGCACCGAGTGTTCGTGAGCTGACTCTCACACACTTGGGTGCGGAATTTCGGGAATGAAGCATTTCGTTGTTAGCGGTTCTTTTTGTATCCTGTATCGTGATGTTACGCTGTCTTTTCACCAAGATTACTAATTGTTATTAATTAGGTGTATTTAACTCCTTCAACTCGCGTTGTTCTCGCGTGCCTCGATCTGTGTTCGTGTACCGCGGCAGAACGTTCATGTTCCACGTGGAGGCCATGCAAACCCAACTGCATGGTTTGGCGCTGCTGGATTCCAACCAAGAAGGGAAGGAGACTGCTCCGTCGCTAAGCTGCGTCACCCTTCACGCACCTCTTTGGCTGTGGCAACCATGGTGGTATTACAAGAGCACCGCTCTTGGGCCGCAGGTCACCAAGGTCATTTCCGCTGGAATAATCTGCACGATCCTCACGCTGAAACGGCGACCTCTGCACGAAGAGCGCCATGGACGCTCCCTTTAGGTGCGTTATCGGCGACGACATTTTCCTTTGTCAGTGATTGCATCACTCAATAGACAATAAACAGCATATAATACGCGAGGACTTGATTATGGGCGGGACCCAGAAACGCGAACAACGCGTATGATACTTAGGAACGCGTATTATTTCGTTGTCATTTCCTTCGCGATATGTAGTGTTGTGAACAAACGTGCGAAAAAAAATTCAGGCTGAACTGATCTACGATGATGACGCAAGCATGCGAATAGCTGAAACGCGTCGTGTATGAGGCGTGTACTGCAACCGGGCTCCGCTCACGCACTGAACACGCTGCGCTCCCTGGCGGTGCCGCCGTGAACTCCGGCCATAACAAGTGGCACATACACGGTGACCCAAGTTGCAAGGGTGTCAAAGAGATTAAGTTGAAAATGTGCTATCTTTAGGGATTCTCAAGCAGCACTCGCATCACTAAAAAGTATATATAAAGATATGTTGAATACATATTTACTATGCGAAACGCCGAAAAAGCTCACAATAGCAAGGGCGAAGAATCGCGTTGTAGCGTTTTAGTGGATACCAGCTCGCTGCCCCGAAAACGCTGCAGCGGATGCACCGGCGAATCGGGCGCACGATAACGAAGAAACATTAAACTTGCCTAGTTGACGTAGTGAAAACCGCTCGATCCTGAGACAGTTATATGGAACCAGGGTTTGGGTACGGGCTAGTTGGTATTCCATTGCAAACATAACTTACAGAGCGTACATAGACTAGGACCAAAAGAACGACGAAGACAAGCGCTCATTTCTTCCACCTGATTTTTATTTCGAGTAACACGCATATATATACGAAGACACCAAGACAAAAGCGGCCCCCGCCCCCTTAAAGCACAAAACCGGCATGAGTATGCATTCCAAATTCAAAGGAACCATGACCGCCTCCTAAAGATGAACGAGCGCGCATGTGCGACCTCAGAAAAGCAAGTTCTTTATCTGTTAATGCAATTGACGGCTTACTAACCGAGTCATCTTCAGCGATCGCTGCTGCTTCAATGATAAGTCTAGTGTTTTCATTAGGATGCCTAGCTAAGATACTGGTTTTTTCAAATAGCAGAATACAGCCGCATTGTGTGCAATGGACACCTAGAAACCTTTCCCGCCATTTGCGCACTTTATTGCTATGTTCTTACGATCTAACATTGAGACATCTACCTGTCTGCCCTATATAAGACCGACCGCATTTCAGGGGTATCTTGTACACTATACCTTTCGAACAATCTGTATACTTTTTTCTATCATTGATACTGCAAGATCTACTAAATTTCCCTAGCAATAGGATCAGTTCTGACGCAAAGCTGTGCAAGTTTTTTTTGGAGCAGAGAAAAAAACATCGATACCTGCTCCTTGTCCTATTTTCTTAAGTTTGTGGGAGATCCCATGAACGTACGGGATAACATCTGTTTTGTTTCTTCGTTATGTACTTGAGGCTCAATGCTGTGAGGATCGGTGCTTAACTTACTGCGCAAGTTCTCCCAGACTGAGACAAGAAGGTTGCTCGGGTACCCTGCCGCCCTCAACAGAGCGATCTGCGAACTGAAACTGGGTTCTATCAAATGATAACAGGATTTTGTTAGTGCATTATGCAAGCAAGCATGAACGACACCTCTCTTAACCAGTTTTGAATGGGCGGATGCATAGGATAATAGAGGCTTATTGGCACGCGGTTCATACATCCAGCATACATGTTGCCGGGCAAAAGATAAACTCCAATCTAAAAAACTAAGGGATTCATTCTCCTGAAGCTCATGTGTGAGTCTGAGCGGAGTTAAGCACTCTTCAAACAGATCCAACGTTTGACGAACAGAGGCCGCCACACAACTCTCCTCACAATTAAATAGAATTTAAAAAATCGTCCACATAACGGAAGGCTTTTTCGATTTTTGTACTGCCCAGCCGTGGCATGACGTTCATGTCTAGGTAAGCCAAAAATAAATCGCTCAACAAGGGAGCGATACAAGACCCTATTCATATCCCGCTTTTTTTGAAGGAAAACATTCCCATTCCATTAGGCGAAGATTGAGGAAAGGTAAAGTTGAAGCAATTTTATAAAATCTGAAACGGACGCACCACATTCATCTTGGAACGCAACAGCACCAAAACTGCAATGGTGCGATTGTCTTGGTCATTCTTTTGGTCCTTGTCTATATGTACGCGCTGTAAATGATGTTTGCAACAGTTATATGGTCGTCTCAGCAAAAATACCTAGTTTAATCAACAGACTAAGAGTTCCGAGTTATTCTTTAGAGACCCACGTATAAAGTTTTCAGTTTAGCCAAAACTGAGAAACAACATAAAATTTTACACACTACTACACCTCCTACGACTTGGCACAGCATAAACGGGGCACCTGTTGTGCAAGATTAAACATACCCCTATAGTCCGCAGTGCTCTTGTGGCGATCCTGACGAAGATGTGCACCACCTCCCCCTCGAGTGCCCAAGACACAAAACTGCAAGACGAAATTTGAGGGCAGATTTAATGCTATTAGATCGACAACCATTTACCCTAAATAAATATATTTGGTCCATGGCCAACAGCTAGTTACGTAGGTCAAGCGCTAGTTTCATTGAGGAAACTCTATAATAGCGACTATAATATGAAAAAAAGTAATAATAATAAACCGGGGGCTGCGATTCTGGTTTGTTAGTGAACCTGGCCAAAACCCCAATTTAGCAGGCATACTCAAGCTTGGGTCTGACCAAGGTCCTGTAAAGTTGAAGCTTCACAGTATAGTAGAGTGGCGCGTGAGAAGTTCAGACGCGAAAAGCCTAACATGCGATTAGCGTTGTTCATTATATAATTAAAAAAATTAAATTATGGGGTTTTACGTGCCAAAACCACTTTCTGATTATGAGGCACGCCGTAGTGGAGGACTCCGGAAATTTTGACCACCTGGGGTTCTTTAACGTGAACGTAAATCTAGGCACACGGGTGTTTGCGCGTTTCGCCCCCATCGAAATGCGGCCGCCGTGGCCGGGATTCGTTCCCGTGACCTCATACTCAGCAGCCCAACACCATAGCCACTGAGCAACCACGGCGGGTCATTATATAATTAACATGCAAAGTCCATGATAGATTCCGGGTTATAATGATACCGATATATATGTAAGGAGTCACGGCTGTTAGAGGTGCTTTATCAAGAGTTTAATCGGCAGGATTAGTAGAGTAAGGCAGTCGGGAAATGCGCACACTTTTACACTTGTTAACATTAAGTTTCTTTAGCCAATGAGAACACCAGCTGGAAATACTATCAAGGTGAGTCTGTAATGCAGTACGCTCACAGCGGTTAGAATTTATGCGGTATATTACACAGTCATCAGCAAACAACTTTATAGAAGAACAGACTTGGGTAGGAAGAACGTTAATGTATATGAGGAAGAGTAGCAGTCCTAAAATGAACCCCTGAGGCACCTCCGAGGTTGCTTGAGTGGAAACAGGATCGTGACCGTTAGCCGAAACTGATGGAAAGCGGTTGGAAAGAAAACATTTAGTCCAACTTAAAACATTAGCATCGACGTTCACCCTCTCAAGCTTGAGAAAGAGTAACTGATGTGGTATTGGAGCGAGGGGGGGGGGGATCAAATGCCTTACCAAAATATAAATCTAGAATCTAGTTTTGCCTAGCGTGGAGCTTTTCAGCTGCAGCGTTTAATTGCCAGGTTTTATGCTTTGGATGTGGAAGGATACTATCTTACG
Source organism: Dermacentor andersoni (assembly GCF_023375885.2). NCBI lineage: Eukaryota > Metazoa > Arthropoda > Arachnida > Ixodida > Ixodidae > Dermacentor > Dermacentor andersoni. Next base: position 31,215,069 of record NC_092814.1, on the reverse strand, counting down.
GCCAGCTGCACATGTCCCAGCCCGATGTGCGTAGCCAGCGTGGCAAGACTCGCGATTACTCTGCTGACTGACATTCCATCCCCGATTGCTGATGTCCTCTTCCTTTACTGAGAGAGAGAGAGAGAGAGATACAAGCTTAAATTATATGCTGGAGATGTTAGCCTGGCTGATCGCCTAATGTGCTACTACAGGCATAGAGTTTCCTACAATATTACTAGAGGGAACTCTGACGCTGCAATCGTTCAGTCGCCATGGAAATGATGGGTAGCACACGGATTTGTCTGATCTTCGTGCATTTGGATTCAGACATTCTTCTGGCTTTGTTTATTACGCTTTATCTGCTTTTTATTGTCCTACCATTTCAGAACAATCTATTCTTTTCTAAGTGCAGAAGACTGCGAACAAGCACAGTCGCAACTAATTGCAGCGGTTATGCCTGTCGAGGTGGCCAAATCGAAACGCGCCAAGCGTCTCAACGCGCTGGCTCGCCCGCGAGAAGATCGTCGTATGCCGCTGTCGATGCATGCGTCCGTGGCGCACTGGTTTCCTTGGACAGTTTTACTTGGGCGTCCGCAACCATCCACGTACGCAGCGCGCGAGGCTTGCGTACGCGGAGAAGCACGTGCGCACGAAACGGCAATAGTTGGCCGGATGCAGACGTTGTGAAGTAGGAGCCGGTAGTTTGCTACTCAGTGCAGCCAAACGCCAGCTATACTGAAACTGTGCAGCCAATATTAGCCGCCACGAAGTCAAACCTCAAGCCGTAGCCATATCTTCGGCGGGAGCCATATCGAAAGATGCCCTCGCGTGGACACGCGAGAACGTCCCGCAAAGCCCGCAGCGGTCGCTACGCAGTTTTTAAAAGGCTGCGGACGCACGCAGGAGACCGTGCGTGCTCATCCGCACTGCGCATGCACACGCATGCCATGCGGGCTTCCTGCGTACGCAGAGCTGTTGCGGACGCCCAATTAAAGCTGGCTACTATCAGGCTTCTGCGCTAGAGGTCCGGTCTTCGAACTCTTCCAGCGGACAATTTCAGTAATGTTTATTTAATTATTTATTACACATTACTTTGTTGAAAAAGACGAGTTTACAATGTCACCAAACCGTTGGAACCAAGAAGGACGAAGTTTAGGCAAATCCATGTACTACCCATTATTCCCACGGTGACTGAAGCGTCTCGCTTGCAGCTCCCGTAACACTATGTCTAGCGCCAGAGTTCCCTCTAGTAATTATTGCATGAAGCTCTTCGACTCCAGGTGCTGGGTGATGATTATGATATATAAAGTGATAAACACTCAACAGCACATACAGTCCCACACACACACACATATACACCATATATATATTTACAAAGTTTTGTTAAGGCTTGTGGCCCGCAAGAACATCAACAGTACTTTCGTGGCGCGTAACGCGCAGGTGGTGCTTTGCCATGAGCTGAGAATGCACTGTAGCTAATTCCAAGATCGATTCGCGTTGCAGGTGTAGTGCAGCCTTCAAAGACTGTCTCTCTAACAAGGGCAGCAGTTACATAGAACATGTTGCAGGTTATCAGGGGCGTTACATTCAGAGCACATTGGCGAGTCCGTCAGTTCAATCTTGCACTTGAAGTAGTTCGTGTAAGCCACGTTGAGTCTGATGCGGTGAAGGCATGTTTGGTCTTGCCTAGTGAGGCCTCGCGGCATATAAAATTCACAAGATAGATCTATTCTGCATAGAGATCCGTAGTGATAGCTTGCGTCTGTCCAGAGGGATCGCTGTAAACGCCAAGCGTGTGCAGATGCCAGTGTCACCCGCCGTGGTTGCTCAGTGGCTATGGTGTTAGGCTGCTGAGCACGAGGTCGCGGGATCGAATCCCGGCCACGGCGGCCGAATTTCGATGGGGGCGAAATGCGCAAACGCCCGTGTACTTAGATGTGGGTGCACGTTAAAGGATCCCAGGTGGTCAAAATTTCCGGAGTCCTCCACTACGGCGTGCCTCATAATCGGAAAGTGGTTTTGGCACGTAAAACCCCGCGATTATTTTTAGATACCAGTGTCGCCGCATCTTTTCTTCAGACAGCTATCTGGACAATTTTTGTCGGAGTGTCGTGCCCAGCTTCGGCAGCAGAGTCAGCCTGGACATTGCCTTGTATACCGCATTGGCCGGTTAACGATGCACTACAGCATAACGCTGTGATGCAGTTCGCAGGCTTTGATGCATATGCGTCTGATGTTCATGACAAGTTGTTCCTGCGTGCCTGTTGACTTCAGGAACTGTAGGGCCGCTCTTGGATCAGTGAGTATTATCCAAGACAGCTCTCTGGTCCACGATTTAAACAAAACCTTCCCGCAGTGCGGCTAGTTTAGTGGATGTATATAGCTGAAGTGCAGTGGCTGAGTGTGGCAGAGGTGGCAACACTCGCAAGAGGAATCCGCACACCTGTGGCAGATGACGTACGCGCGCAACGGGGCCATCAGTGTAAATATGACGGTGAGCCCTGTAGCTGGCGTTAATATGCTCAAGATATGTCACAAAATATGTCAGGGCTGGCCCGGGAGCATTCATCTTGCTCCTCAACCCTTCACTGAAGTCACAATTGACCAGAAAGGAAATTTACATGGTGGCTCCATCGGCATAGAAGGGCTTTGATAATTCGCCGGGAGCAAGCCCCGCACCACAGGACCACTGCCTAAAGCTATCCGATGACCCGACACTCTGGCAGCAAAGTGAATATGAACTCGAAGAAACTCCTGCTGCAGAAGTACTGGAACCGATAGGCTTCTGCTTTCTGCAAGGGTTCCTACACTTGATGTCTTCTTCAGCAGGCCGAGGCACACATTCAAATATTTTGCTTGTGTACCAGTGAGCGCTTGTATGTTGGTCGGGAAATGCCCTGTAGCATAGGAAGGCTGTATCGCAGGATACATTAACAGCGAGCCGTAAACATGCGTAGCAGTGCCTTCACGGAGCAGCGACTAGTGTCGCATGATAGAATACGTAAGATGCTCGCGTATGACCTCATTTTTCCCCTTTAATATTCGAACATAAGGTGTCCACGTAATTAGTCTGTGGACTGTAGCTCGTTCGCGATTTTGTTGTAATGATTTGACGAGTGACTAACAGTGTCGTGGCACGAAGTGTGCATCATCATCTGGGGGTGGGGGGTGGGGGGGGGGGGCCGCGTAGGTCTGAAGACAGTACAAAAGCACACGTGGTAATTAGGAGCAAGGAGTGCATTTTGAACAATGACTCTTCCTCACAAATCTTCTCTTACCAACGTCAACGTCACTTTATTTCAACATCCAGCACAACGAGCACAACGATGCTAAAGGGTGTGTAGGTGAAAAGCCACCTACACCCCATTTGAACTCAGAGGTAGCATGATGCAGTAAGCAACAGCTTCTGTTACAGTCTGCTCACTAAATAAAGTTACCGCAGCAAATACTTTGAGCACAGACGTACAGTATGAATATTAATAAAAGAAACAAAGAAAAGAAAAGAAAACGTCACTCAAAGAGAAAGCGAGAAGAAAACCGAAGAAAGAAAAAAGAAACACATTCGTCAGAAAAAAAGCATGTTAAAACAACCACGTGATGAAATATTGCTTTCACAAATTAGAAAGTACTTAGTATACTTGGTAGCTGTGTTCTATCCTTTGTTGACCATAGCTTGTTCATGAGAAGGAGATTTTCCAGTTACCTTTGAGGCATGTGTTATGCACATATGTTCAAATTAAATTTTGGAATTTTACGTGCCAAAACCACGACATGATTATGAGACGCGCCGCAGTGGGGGACTCCGGATAAATTTTGACCACCAGGGGTTCTTTAACGCACTGCACCCAATTCACGATACAGGGGTGTTTCTTGCGTTTCGCCGACATCGAAGTGCTGCCGCCGCGATCCGATCCCGCGCCCTCGGGCTGCGCAGCGCAACGCCACAGCCACTACGCCACCACGGCGGCGGCACGACAAGATGACACCTGTCGCTGTATGCAGCTGTAACAATATGCCGAAATAAGTTGCTGCTGTGTGGTGCATTTTTGCTGTACAGTCCCTACGGCAGAGCAAGTGGCAGGTCAGTTGTTTGGCTGGCGAGTATTCAGAAAGGAAAACAACAGAGAAATCATAGACCACCAGAAATGGGGAAGCACCTTCTTGATTGCAAAGCGGCGCTTGCCCTATATAGAGGACACTATTGCTCTATACCGTTTTTCTGTATCTTCTTTTTATGTGACCTAGTTTGATATGTCTAACTAGGAGGTGTAAGGTTAAAAGTAGCAGTTTATTTGCACATAACCTTCTTGACAGCAAAATTAAATTTGGGGAGTCACGCCTGACCTCGCGGCATGTTAGGTACTATCGCACTCAGTACGAGCTCAAGGCGCGACCGCTTTACAGAAAAAGTGGGCTACATCGTCGTTGGCGTGCATGCAGTGATTCACGTTTCTTTCCCACATGCAGAACGCCAAGCATCCGCAGAGAGATGCTTGGTGGAGCGACAACTTTGAAATGCGCTTTTGCGTTGTAGCTCATACTATATATAGTGCGTAATAATATCGGCTTTGTGTTTCCTTCTAATGGAGACTATGACCTGAAGTTCGAACGTTGCATTGTGTATCTATCTATCTATCTATCTATCTATCTATCTATCTATCTATCTATCTATCTATCTATCTATCTATCTATCTATCTATCTATCTATCTATCTATCTATCTATCTATCTATCTATCTATCTATCTATCTATCTATCTATCTATCTATCTATCTATCTATCTATCTATCTATCTATCTATCTATCTATCTATCTATCTATCTATCTATCTATCTATCTATCTATCTATCTATCTATCTATCTATCTATCTATCTATCTATCTATACTTTAATAAACCCACTGAATGATTCGTACAGCATGAAAAAAAAAGAGGGAGAAAGAGAGGGACGGTCATGCAACTATAGAAAATCTCGACGCATCAGAGGGACTGCGTCTGTCGCTTCTTTCGTAACGTGAAGCTAAGTGTACTCGTACATCGCCAGCGCGCTCCTATACAAGCCCACACTGTACGAACACAAGGGGTGAAAGCACGCATTCAAATGGGAACCGTAGAAGTGGGGAAACGTGACATTTATTTATTTCCAACCCATTCTTTTCGATTGACAACTCGATCGATCTTAGGTGATATAGGTATCGACGGAAAATTTGAGTGAAGTGTATCTTTACACACCCTTTTCAACAAGTGCGGCTTTCATGAGACCAATCGCACACGAATGGATGCTGTGCTTTCCAACATGAGAGCACAGCAAACCCAACTCGCAGTGAATAACAGAACGCCCGCAACTAGAGAGGCGGAGAAACTAGTTTGGTTTCTCTCGGTTGATTGGCTACTGCCGTGACTTTCGGGCGCGCGTTTTTACCCAGCAGAGTGACGTCGCGCGCGCGCGCGAGAATAGAAGCCGGATTCAACGTGGCGTACGTGGCTGCCTGCCAGGAAGCAGATAGCGTTGCCGTTTCGACACGCGCCGAGCGTCGCCTTTTCCTCAATGGGCCGCTGCAGCGTGCCGCACGGCATGTGACTTTGCGCACGTTGGGCAGTGCGATGTGGAAGAGGAACTGATAAAACGGCGGTGACGTGGGGAAGGTTCACTGGCGATTGCCATTCCGTGGAATCAGACGCTTTGTTCTGAGAGCGTAATAACGTTGGCAGCGTACACTGCATAGAAAGGCTTCGTGTCATAGCAACATGGCAACCGAGCCCACGACTTTGTGTGCGACGTGCATGCGAGGCTCCCCAAAGCATTGATGACCGAGACCATTTGAACAAAAGAGGACACGGAAATGCTGCCGTGAGCATAAAATGGAGCAATGACATTTGCAGGACTGCAGAACGAGGCGCAAACGTCTCATTGCATATACATTAAATAAAAAAAAAAGATTCGGTTAGGCTTACGGCTACGGCGATGATAGCTCCTTCAATGCAGTAGCTAACATCTTCAGTTAAATCCAGGAAGAATGAATACTCCTTCAACGAAAATTCTGCAATCGCGGAGTATTTCCCGCTCTTTCTTATGCCATCACCAGCCGCGGTGGCTCAGTTAGGGCTTCCGCTTAGGTCAATGGTTTGATCCCCAGCTGCGATAGCCACATTTCGAAAGGCGGGAAATACAAAAACGTTTGTGTACAGTGTTTCGACTGAACGTTCAAAAACCCCGGATGGTCGAAATTAACACGTAACCCCTGAGCCTCTAAAGGTCGTCGGCTTCGTGACCCACTGCGCAGTTTCGGGACGCCGAACCTCGGGACGCACGATGCTTTTGATCAGCGCTTGTTCTCAATTAAAACAGCGACGCCGCTCTGTCGGATTTCGTTTGCAGGTTCATTGGACGCGTCCCAAATCTGCCCACGGCAACTGATTCCTATCTGGAAGATCTCACGAACAAACTTTTTCTTCTTTTGTGAATAAAATTACGCACACATCGTGCAAGAAGCGTTCTTTTTCCGCTCTTGCTATTCCTGATTTGAGCTCGAGCCAAAACACGCACGTGACGTCGTCGTCGCTTATGCGGCGGCTGCGTCATCAGGGAAAGCTTGCCAGGTGCACAGGCGTCGCAGTGACTATGACGTGTTCAGAGCCCCGCTATTCAGCAAGAAAGTTACCTTCCCGTAATGCTCGCGGCACGCTGCATGCTCAGAGAGTTCGCTAGTTAATCACGTGTTGCATTCCGAAATCACTCTCTACACTGTTGCGTTCTCCAGGGTAGCGTAGCCCACCGCTACCGACAGTTGTTGCGACGCCTGGTTCTTCAACCTCGACCGGCGTTACTATTGGGTAGCGTGGTGTTGTCGGCAGGCTGCAGGCGTCCGGTAGACCATGGCGATCAGGCAGGGACGAGACGACTTCTAGTGCGAAACTTGTAGGGTTTATTCAATGGTTGGTGAAAGATAAGAAGAGAATGAAGTGAAAAAGTAAATTACGGGGCCCTTTAAATAGGACCACTAAAATGGTAGGCGGGACCTTGCTTACGTCAACGTCACGTGACATGCACTGATTCCTACGGTGCTTGGCGGCGGCACCCACTTTCACAATGTTTTCACTTTCACGATGTTTTTTCCCGAGCTTGCCTCTGCTGGTGGCAACTCGCGGGTCCTGGTGATCGTAGGCAGCTGATCCCTTCTTTTTCGCGCGTCGCTGGTTCGCGGAAAGGGTTTTCACGCACACACACAAAGGGGCCTGTGAACACTGCGAGCGTCAGCTAGACCGGCATCCACTCGAGACAACCATAGCAAATTAGGAATCCACTCTTCGTTTCGCTTAGGCATGTACAAATACGAAGGGGCCTGTAAGTACTGCGGTGCACCTGCCAGACAGGTAACCACTCGAGTCAACCACAGCAAATTAGGAATCCACCCTTCGTTTCGATGAGGCATGGTGGTGGAGCATCCTATTTGCCCGGGGTGTTACACGCCAAGCGTAACAGCATCTCCATCGGGAGAGGAAGATCCCGACGCGTAGGGACCAGGATCCACTGAGAGAGGAATCAGCTTTTCAGAAGCAGAATTTCCCTCAGGGGTGTCGAACCCTTGGTTCGTAGTTGGTAGATTCCTGGGCGTCGTTCATCAGTCCTTGTGGCGCTCTTGTGCCTTTTCTCCGCAGTCCGGTCCGGTGAACTGGACTTGCAAACCGGTCTCGCAACTTTTCGTCTCCTGTTTGGGCAAGCAATCACCCCAGATGAGTGCCGGACCCACAACCACAAAGCGGCGAGCACAATGCCACCCTCCCCCAAGATACACCAGGCTTTACAAAAAAAAAAAAAAAGAGGAAAGAAAACCCGCTACTGCTTTCAAATCCCTGTCGCGTGTCCTTCCCTCCTGAACACTACAAACAGCCATTTCTTGAAAGCGTTAAGACGTGGTTACTAAAATCAGCTAACAATCAACTACAACTTCGCGATAATAAAAAAAGCTTATGAAAAAAAATACCAACGTAAAAATGCCACGGAAACCCGAGTGAGCATGAGGCTTTCGTTACTCTAGGGGCAACGACTCAGACCATCGGCATTGCCGTTAAGCTTACCCTTCTTGTAGCGAATATCGAAAGTTTACTGTTGAAGAGCCAAGTTTTAGCGCAAGAGACGACCGTTTTTCGTAAACATGGACTGCAGCCATGTGAGGGGACAGTGGTCAGTCTCTATGGTGAACCTTGAAGTAGTGATATAACAAGCTAGCTTCTGCACCGCCCATACTACACAGGCGCATTCCTTTTCTGATGCCCTGTATGCTTCCTCACGAACCGAAAGCTTTCTACTGGCATACAGGACGGGGTGTTCGTTTTCGTCATCTCTCTTTTGACAAAGCACCACCCCCATACCTCGGTCGCTGGCATCACACTGAAGAATGAATGGCTGAGAGTAGTCGGGCGCGTTCAACACTGGCTGACTCGTTAGTGCTTTCTTCAGCATAACAAAAGCCTTTTCTTCTGCGGCATCCCACTTTACCGTTTGCGGTTCCGTTTTTCTGAAAGCATCTGTTAAAGAACTTGCAATCTCGGAATAACGCGGGATATATATTTGATAACACCCTGCCAAACCAAGGAATGACCTGATGTCCCGCTTGGTGCGTGGTTGCGGGAAGTAGTCTATTGCGGTCAGTTTAACCTAGGAAGGCCGACGATGGCCTTGCCCTATTACGTGACCTAGATAAGCTACCTCCGCGCGCCCTAATTGGCATTTGGGAGCCTTGACAGTTAAGTTGGCCTCTCGTAGACGACACAACACGGATCGCAGGTGTTGCATATGGTCCGCCTATGATGATGAAAAGATTGCTATGTCATCGAGATACGGAAGTGCAAAGTCCTCCATTCCCCGTAGTACCTGGCCCATAAGGCAAGAGAAGCAATAGGGAGCATTCTTCAATCCAAAACTCGGGACTTTCGGCCGAAAGGTACCCATCGGGAAAATAAATGCCGCAAGCCTGCTTGCCCTCTCGGCCAACGGAACCTGCCAGTACCCTCTGATTAAATAGAACGTGGATATGAAATTAGCACTGCTCCCTTTCTCAAGCCTTTCCTCGATATGCGGTATTGGGTAGGTCTGGTCCTTCGTGATTAAGTTGAGCCTGCGGTAGTCGATACACGGTCGCGGCTCCTTTCCTGGGACCTCAACCAAGATAAGAGGCGAGGTATAATCACTCTCTCCGGGTTCGATTACACCTAGCTCTAACATCTTGTTTATTTCAGCGGCCATGACTTGATGTTGACGAGGTGAAACGCGATAAGCTTTCGAACGAACTAGGTCCGATGAGGTTAACTCTATATCGTGAACGATAGCAGTGGTCCTGCCAGGTGTGTCTGAATATATGTCTTTAAATTCAAACACGAGCTCCCTCAGTTCGGCCCTTTGATTGGGATTCAACTCCACTTGCTCTACTAGCTTGTCAATGGTCTCGTGAATGTCTTTTGCCCTCGTTACTGATGTTAACTCCGGAAAGTCGACAGGCATCTCCTCAGGTTGGTTAAGGGACATGTTCACAATGGCCTCCCTCTGCGGGTAGGGTTTAAGTAGATTGCTGTGGTACACTTGTGGTGTCCTTCGTTTTCCCGGTACCGCGATTACGTAATTTGTTTCAGGTAATTTCTTAATTATGTCAACCGGTCCTTCCCATTGTACCTGTAGTTTGTTTTTCAATGAGTTTTCAGGATCATTACCTTTACCCCAACTTCAAAGCGTCTCGTTGGAGCCGTCCTGTCATAGTAATGCTTAGCATTGCTTTGTGCCTTACGCATTTCCTGCCCTGCTAATTCTTGAGAAGTGTGCAGTCTGTCTAACAGCTCTAGCACGTATGCCACAACTGAAGGATCGTCCCCCCGGCCTTCCCAGGCTTCTTGAACAATGCGAAGAGGGAAGCGAAGGCAGCGACCGTAAACGAGCTCCGAAGGTGAAAAACCTGTTGATTCGTGCGGTGCAGTTCGAAGCGCGAACATTGCTGCAAGCAAACAAACTTTGCAATCGGTTCTCTGCTCATAACAAAATGCTCACAAAAGCCGTTTCATGACTGAGTGGACTTTCTCTACCGCGCTTGACTGCGGGTGGCACACTGAGCTATGAATCATTTTAATACCGCTCGTTTCCAGAAACGTCGTGGTCAATGCGCTCGTAAAGACGGATCCTTGATCTGACTGCATTTCTGCGGGAAACCCTACTCGTGCGAAGATAGACAAAAGCGCGTTGACGATCTCCACCGGTTTTAGTTCTTTGAGAGGCACTTCCTCTGGAAATTTCGTTGCGGGGCATAGCACAGTGAGAATATGCCGATAGCCAGGCTGCGTTGCAGGAAGTGGTCCCACTGTGTCTATGAGCCGGCGAAACGGCTCCGTGATAATGGGAACAAGTTTCATTGGCGCTTTAGCCTTATCTCCAGGCTTGCCTATGCGTTGACATGTGTCGCAGGTTCTTACGAATGCTTCCACTTCTCGAAAGCAGCCGGGCCAGTAAAATTCCTGCAGTAAGCGGTCCTTTGTTTTCCGAATGCCAAGATGCCCTGTCGAAAAACCCCCGTGAACCAGGTGCAGGAGCTGCTCACGATAGGGATGCGGCGCCACGAGTTGGTCGAATTGCACTCCCTTTCGACTGTTGTACTTTATATAGAGGATGCCTGACCTCTTGGGGAACTTTACGTTCCGTTTGGCCACACCTTCTTTCGAGTGTGGCCTTAGGTTACGAGGGTGGAATCTTTTCCCTGTTCAGCAATCAATGTGGCAGGGCTTACATTCAATAACTTTCTTCTGCATTCTGCTCGTGAGACATTTCAGTCTCCGGCGCTTGCCATACCTCTTCATTAGCTAGTGCACTTTCCGCATTATCCCCTATAGGGCTGTCCTGTTTGGTGCTGGTTGACGAATCATCCGTCAAACCTGTTTTCTCCACCACTGGACATTCGTACACTGCCTTGTCCGCGAGCTCCCTTGCCTTGCAGCGAGTTAGGGCTTGCACTATTCCTTCGCTAAACCCGATTCCCCTGCGTCGCAGCAAATCCTCAGATTTGTTAGAAAACAAATATGGATACTGAGGCGGGAGATGTGCCGAGACGGCGGCTTCAGTGTCCAGTACTCCAAAAGGGCATTCGATACGAATCTTTGCCACAGGGAGACAAACACTGGAGGTCTCTACGGCTTGCCTTATCCAAGCGAATTTTCCCGTGAATTGGCCCTCCTCTACGTACGACGGATGCACCACCTCCATTGTGGCTGCCGAGTCGCGAAGCACCCGACACGGTTTCCCGTTTACCACGACGTCTCGAATGTACGGTTCTAGCAATTTAAGATTTTCCTCGTTACTAGTTAGTGACATCAACATTAGTTTGGAATTTTTGCATCCCACGGAGATATGCCCCGTTTGCAAACTACTGGTTTCTTTGCCTCGAAAGTTTTTTTTCTTTTGCCTTTCTGCCCTATGTTCGGGTGACTCCTCCTTTCCTTTGCTGTTCTCGTCACTAATTTTCATCGAATCTGACCTTTCCTTGGATTTATACTGACTCGACTTTGACTCTAGCTTTGGCTTGCCGGGTCTGTATTTATTCATCTCCTTCTTAGGAGCTTCGTTGCCTTCGAACGTATGGCGAGTTACGTACTACTCAGCGAGATTGGCCGCTCTCGGGATAGTGTCCACGCCGGGCATATCCTGAACCCAATACTTGATGTTTTCTGGCAGCCGGCGGTAGAACTGTTCTAAAGCAACGCACTGCATTGTCTTTTCGGCGTCGCCGAGTGCACCTTCTTCTCTGAGCCATTCCTTCAGGTTTACCTCCAAGGTGTATGCAAAACCTGAGTATGAGTCACTTTTGGTCTTCTCGACTTCCCAGAATTTTCGCCTAAATGCTTCTGCTGACAATCTGTACTTTTTAAGCAGACTCGTTTTGACTTCATCGAAGTCCTCTGCTTCTTTCCTCATACGGCCAATGATATCAGCTACCTCACGTGGCAGCAACATAAGCAAGCCACGTGTTTCTCGCGAATTTCGCCTTCTCACACGTGCGCTCAAACTGCACCAGAAAAAGACCTATTTGCCCTCCTACTGCGTAAGGTGCCATTAGGTCTGTCATTCTGCGCTCGTTTTCCCGTGCCTCTGTGCTAGGTCTTTCAGTATTTTGAGCTTTCAGGAGCTCAATCTCTAGGCGCTTCATTTCGAGTGCGTCGCGTGCAACACGGTCACGCTCTTCTTTTTCTATTCTGCGCTTACGCTCTTCCTTTTCTTCTAGGCGCTTACGCTCTTCCTCCTTATCCGCAATGCTCTCTGGGCATTCCTTCAGTTCATCGTCGTCTGCCCCGGTCGCTTTTATTGCCTCTATGATCTCCGGCTTTCTCTTTGATTCGGCAATTTGGAGGCAATTTGGAGGCAATTTGGAGGCAATTTGGAGGAATGTGATCGGTGAGTGAGCGAAATAACTTTATTGGAGGTCCGGCGAGGACGCGAACTCCTCGGCTTCTGTTCGCTCACACCACCATTGCAGTCATTACATCAATCACCATCAACTACCATTGCATCAATCATTTTCTCCTTGACCTTGCATAAACAGCTCATCAGACTCGCAGGACGAAAGGACTCAAGAGAAAGAGGAGTTTTACCAGGCTTCAGTATAGGTATCGCACGTGCTGCTTTCCAACACTCGAGGACACACTCCTTTTTCCACAAGTTAATGAGTAACTCCAAAAATGCCAATCGACCATTAGGTCCCATGTTTTGCAGATTACTGTATGTAATGAAACCTGGACCTGCAGCCGCCTTTGTCTTACAAGACGCAAGCGCACATTTTAGCTCAATCATAAAGAATTCGTAGTGTTAATTGTACATACCGTGACTGAAAACACGTAAGAACATTTTGTTTTGTCATTTCACCTGAACATTGAAACTCAGCACTAGTAATAGATACTCTTGTTCTAGCTATAACTTTGCAGAATTCGTCAGCAATCACTCATTCTGAAGTAACCTTGGCAATTGCGAGAGCACGTAATGGTTGTGCTTGAACAACAGGGCCGCGTGATGCTCTAACAGTCATCCATACTCGTGTAACTGGTGTCAGGGGATACAACGTATTGCAAAATTCACGCCATCTTTTTTTCCCTAACTTTTGTAGTCGTCTCCGCATGACTGAGTGTATTTGCTGCGAATTTCTATACGCTTCTATATTTCCACTGCGGTGATAAGCTCTTTCTGCTCTTCTTACAGTTCTCAAATGTTGATGTTCTCCGTCAACTGATGTGTACTCATCAGGAATGGGTGCTTGTGTCGAACACATTTTCATCGTTTCTTGTATCGCTGATATGACTTTTTCTACATCAGCTTCACAATCCACTCGGCTGTACAAGTGTTGACGAAAGAGCTGCCAGTTTGTTACATCTACGTATCCTTGTTTCGCAGTACTTTTTAAACGCGGATGTGATATAAGAATTGGGAAGGGATCGCTTCCACGTGTTTCTGCGTCTGTTGTACGCCCATCCAGCATCGGTAACAATATCATTAGAGCACGTCTTTGCAACTGGCATAGCGATATCCATGCATAAACGTCCCAGATCAATCATTCAATACACAGTTTGCATCTTTCCGCGGCGCAATGAACGATATTCCCACGAGCATCACAGTGATTACTCCCCATGTTACATTATGTGCGTTAATGTCCTCGCGTATGACAATATTTGATTTTGTGATGCTAAAGATATTTTAAAAATTATCATTGGTAATACGTCTCGATGCTTCCAGGTATATGCTTACAATTATGCGCGCGAACGCACACATACACATACACGCACACGCGCACTCACACACACAATGCGCGCATGCGATAGTCAAAAGCCTCGTAGTGCCGCCGAAGCCGATTCTCAAAACGTGCTGATATTAGCAAGTCTGAATTCATTAGCCTCTTTCTTTTTTTTTTTCAGTATAAGTTCACTGCCTCGGCTCGGAATCGAACCTACAACGCAGACATGAATCATGTCTTGACTTATATACAGCGTTATTCGCCTTGACAAGTCAGAGAAGTAGGTAGATACAGTTCCACAATTCGGTGGCAGAAGCAAGTTCTAGAAGTACATTACTGAGTGCAAAACTGTGCAAAGAACTCAAAACTCAGTTCTCCCTATGGGAATGTAGAAATATACGCCCACTCTTCGAGCTTGCGTTCAGACATTTTGCCCTGCCAAGGAATAGGCTAGATGTCAACGGGAACATAAAATCGCGACGAAACTGTACCACGAATCTATAAGAACGTGCACTGTAGGTTCACTGTGCCTGTTATAATAGTTCAGACCAGATTTCTTCGACGTAGGCCAGTACGGTGACCGGCTGCACTGCACAAGGTCGACAGTTCAACACCAAGCCCTGACTCCGTCATTGCTACGGGGACGAAAATCTACGCTCGTAATGAAATTTTGGGGTGTTCTCAACGCATGCCGCAAATGAGCCCTAAATAGGACCTTCTACTGCGCCGGGTCACCGATCGTGTCGTTTCAAATCCTCGGCTGTGGTTTCCATTGTCGCTACCCCCTCATTGTCGGAGGCATTTCGTAATAGCGGCCTCGTAACCCGGTACGTGGTGAAATGCGTAGCTGGCGTCGGCGGTGGCCAAAGAACGCGCTCTGCCCGACGTTCGTCGTCCTCCTTTCGGCCGTCTCCCCGCGGCCGCTGACGAAACGAACGAGTCGAGGCACTGCGAGAGGTTAGCGGTACCGGCACGGAAATGAATGCAGGCGCGCTGTTGCTAGGTTGCCCTTTGGACAACGCAAACAGCTTTATTATACCTAAAGCGCTACCTGTGTCATGCAGACCTTCTAGGGCGCGGAAATCGAGAGAGAAAATAATGGCGGCAACCTTTCCAGAACAAGGGGCTGCCGCAGCGTCCTTACCGCTCGCAGTGGCAAAGTGCATTGGAGGCGAGGCTGCCGGTAACAGCGTTTTCCAGCACGTACAGCAGCTGCAAATGTTTTTGTGCGGGGCGCTTACAGAGGTCGGAAATACGGCCGGCGGGATCAGTTGGCCCAGCTTCGAAAAAAGTTTGCTCGTGGTCGTCATGTTTCTAAACATCACATTGTGGGATTTAACGTCCCATCAATTTTCGGCGACGCCAGTGGCTGTTTCCAAAGATAAGCCGATGACGATACGCAAGTGACAAATTGTATATTTGCGGTTGTCCCTTTGCGAAGCGCGTCCTTTTCGTTATATCTATACAAGGATGTATAACCCACTATGCAGTTATGGGACGTTAAATTCCACAATTCAATGTTTAGAAACGATCAACTCACGAATAAAGGCGATCCATTTTCTTGGAGATGGTCGCGCGAAATTTTCTTTGTTCATACAGGGTCACATTTCCAAGTTTCGCTGTTAGGCGGCGATATCCGTAGACGAGTCTATTAGCCCCGAGAACGACCTAGAGGGGCGCTGAGAGCGCCGCTCGCGTGACGTCAGGGCACGGACTCGCGAGCGAAGCTGAAGACGACCAGCGTCGAGCAATCCGCCTGGCCGTTGAGGCCGCGAAGCCTCACCGTCCTCAACGAGCGGGGACTGCTTCGTCCTCCCCCCCCCCCCCCCTACCTACGTGCAGGTTAAGAGGCGGGCACCACAGCTCGGTGGAATAATAAAGTTTTCAATCAATCAATCAATCGCGCCTGTCGTCTGCTGCAGTTCGGGCGGTGTACGGGGGCCTTCTGCAGTGTTTCCGTTCGTTTGCTCTCGTTCCCAATGCTTGTATACTTATGACGGGCCTCTCACATATATATTTTACGATGTCTTTGTTCACGAAAATGAATCAAGGAGCTTATTTCCTAGACGACAATATATATCTCAAAGGCAACGCTATAGTGCCCCCCGAGGGAGCTCAGACCAGCCCATTACGGGTTTTTCATGCGCGGTTCTACACTTTCCAGTGGTAGCTGACGTGAATAATAAAAGCATAGACGCAAAAGCACAGCACATAAGAATCCAGTTAAGATTCCATACCCACCATGGCGTGTCACAATTAAACGTTGACTATATATGACTTCCACAACATTTATCTTGATTTTAACCCGCTAAAACATGTTTGCTCACGACGAATAGTTCACGGTATAATATCGAATTTTTCGATTTCTTCACAGAAACACTTGGCAGTAACACGAGGACTTAACAATCACTGCAGTTTAGATTCGGCCAGCAACACTTGCGTTTTTGACTGGTTCTCAAAATTAGGCCGTTCTTCATCGGCTAAATTTAAGTGGCGGTAACTTGAAGCAAAGCTTATTGAGGTTTACAGTTGTTTGCAGCACACAGCAAGGAATGTACCAATATTTATTCCCTTTCCGTGCTACACGTTCAACTTACTTGAGCAATTCACTGGTGCTTCTTGCTTGAGAAACAGACATGAATCTGTTTGGAGAACTGACACAGGCTGCTCCGGTCAAATATTTGAGTGGCATATACCTTTTGGACCGGTTCGCTACAGCCATCAAGAAGCCGAAAGCCCAGTCATTAGTAGTGTGGCACATACTGAATATATCATTGTTCCCCAGTGGAAGTCAAGTGTTCATGTGAGACTTGTAGTGTCTTCTTTATGAGGCGGGTACGCAAGGTTCTCTTTTATGCACTGACGAAGCAAATAGTTTTCAGTCTGTGTAATTATACAACGCAGGATCGAGACATGGTGAGGCAGAATGTGTTTGCATTTTGCATTTCAACGCAGCCTAAGCTGCGCTGTAGTGCCTCGAGTATGCTATATATAGCATACTCGATTGCTATATGTAGCATACAGCTACAATTACAATGCCTATAGGCATTGCAATTGTAGCTGTAAAGAGGTACTTCATGGTTTCAATTCGAAGTTGTAGTGAACTGCTGGGTTTCGTGAACAATGCGCATCTCGCCATAACGAAAAAAGAAATTATGGGGTTTTACGTGCCAAAACCACTTTCTGATTATGAGGCACGCCGTAGTGGAGGACTCCGGAAATTTCGACCACCTGGGGTTCTTTAACGTGCACCTAAATCTAAGTACACGGGTGTTTTCGCATTTCGCCCCCATCGAAACGCGGCCGCCGTGGCCGGGATTCGATCCCGCGACCACGTGCTCAGCAACCTAACACCATAGCCACTGAGCAACCACGGCGGGTTCGCCATAACGACAGTCGGTTGCTTCCGTTGCGTGAGGGGTGTGCCATTTCGTCGATAAAAGCTACTGAGGGTCACTATGACACATTTCATCGCTTACATTTGATTGCTTCTCGATCCTAACCACAAAATTTTCTTTCATGTGCTTGCTGTTTGGTATTCGTGAAGTGTGTGTGTGTGTGTGTGTGTGTGTGTGTGTGTGTGTGTGTGTGTGTGTGTGTGTGTGTGTGTGTGTGTGTGTGTGTGTGTGTGTGTGTGTGTGTGTGTGTGTGTGTGTGTGTGTGTGTGTGTGTGTGTGCGTGTGTGTGTGTGTGTGTGTGTGTGTGTGTGTGTGTGTGTGTGTGTGTGTGTGTGTGTGTGTGTGTGTGTGTGTGTGTGTGTGTGTGTGTGTGTGTGTGTGTGTGTGTGTGTGTGTGTGTGTGTGTGTGTGTGTGTGTGTGTGTGTGTGTGTGTGTGTGTGTGTGTGTGTGTGTGTGTGTGTGTGTGTGTGTGTGTGTGTGTGTGTGTGTGTGTGTGTGTGTGTGTGTGTGTGTGTGTGTGTGTGTGTGTGTGTGTGTGTGTGTGTGTGTGTGTGTGTGTGTGTGTGTGTGTGTGTGTGTGTGTGTGTGTGTGTGTGTGTGTGTGTGTGTGTGTGTGTGTGTGTGTGTGTGTGTGTGTGTGTGTGTGTGTGTGTGTGTGTGTGTGTGTGTGTGTGTGTGTGTGTGTGTGTGTGTGTGTGTGTGTGTGTGTGTGTGTGTGTGTGTGTGTGTGTGTGTGTGTGTGTGTGTGTGTGTGTGTGTGTGTGTGTGTGTGTGTGTGTGTGTGTGTGTGTGTGTGTGTGTGTGTGTGTGTGTGTGTGTGTGTGTGTGTGTGTGTGTGTGTGTGTGTGTGTGTGTGTGTGTGTGTGTGTGTGTGTGTGTGTGTGTGCGCGCGTGTGTGCGTGTGTGTGTATATATATATATATATATATATATCTATATATATATATATGTATGTATATATATACACGAAGCGCCGTCGTGTTAACAGCCGATGCGTTTCTGGGTGTCTATTTCAGAGAACAGTGAAAGTAGCACCAAACCTTTTCCCACTAAATCCGCGCCTATCTCCTCCTTTTAGGCCTTAATACAGTTGCCACATTTTACTAAAGCTACTCACCAGGGTAATAAGAATTGTGATGAAAGCTTCGCTGGGCAGTGTCCTTCTAACACGGATTTATAACGTTCGCACCAAATATCAAGGTACGTATTTCTTCCATGTAAAATGCTATGTCTCTCATACTTAATAAGGAAATGTTAAGTGTTTAGAGGACCATTATAAATAACTGCGCGTGTTGAACTTGCAGACGTCCTTTTTAAGCAAAATTTATGAACAGACAGGGTGCATATATATATATATATATATATATATATGTATATATATATATATATATATATATATATATATATATATATATATATAATTTATTAATAAAGGGAAAATCAGACATCCACCCGTTCGTAGCAAATGATGAGACACTCGTACTGCCTCAGTGAGCTCACCTAGCGTGTTGTGAACTCCCATTTAGAGGAGGAGGTCTGTCGAGGTCGAGTCTGGGAGCCCTAGGGCTCTCTTAACGCTCTTCCTAATGATCACATCTATTTTCTCCTTTTCTTCTCGTTTAAACACAAGATACGGTGTGGCATACGCTATACGGCTGGTAATGAAGGCTTGCATGAGTCTGAGGAGGCTGTTCTCTTTGAGGCCCCTGCCTTTGAGTAAAATTCTCCTAAAGATCCCCGTGACCTGCGCCGCATATCCTTCTAGCTTTTTGATTGTCGTGAGGTTGCATCCATTTCTCTGGATATACATGCCCAGAATTCTGATTTTCTCCACCTTGGGAACCTCATTTCCGTTTACGAAAACATTGATGGGTCTGCTGCTCCCAGCGTGTCCTCTTTGATGTTTTGGCTCAATGATTAACAGCTCCGATTTATGTGGCGAGCACACCAAGTCTATGCTGGCCGCATACTCTTCCACCATATCCGCCGCTATCTGTAGTTTAAGTTCGATGGCTGCCGAGCGAGCCGGAGTGAGCGCCATCCTGGCCGTGACGTCCCTCGTAAGAGGGCGCCACTCAAAATCCTTGCCGCTAATAGGTTTACTGTACTGAAAACAGGCTGTTAGGAAAACGCCCTCGCGCAAAAATGCTGCAGCAAGACGCTATGACATTCGAATCATTTCGCGCCGCGTGCGTGAAAAGAAAGAAAACAAGGAAAGAAAGAAGAAAAAGGCGCGATAGAGCATTCGGACTCTTCTTTATTTGTGACGCACGCGTGCTACGAAGGGCCGTTTTTAAAGCGTGGGTTTTCCGTACGAGCTCCTCGGTACGTTCGTTTGCCCTCGTCAACTGCGATAGGCTCGGTCAGTCTAGTGCGATCATCTGGGCCTGGAGTAGCAGCGGCGGGAAAGCTCTCGATGCCAGCAGCTCCCGAATTAGCGAGCCTTGTTTGTTTCCAGTGACGCAGCAGCGCATGTATCTTCCGCGTGGTCCGTGCTTATCGTCCAGAGGCGCGTGCTTCACTCCGGTTCGTTCACTCGACCTCCCGAAAGGTCCGCTGATAACCCTGCCACCCCCGAAGCGATCGTGACGCGACCCACGCGACGTCGTGTTATCAGCGGTGGCCTTGGTTTCGACGGCGCAGTTCTTCCGCGCCGGCTCCGCGAGGGCGCCGCTAAGGTCGCCCAAAGAAAGAAAGGCGCCGCTATGCAGCCTGCGGCTTGATGCTGCGCGCTTCCTCAGTGGGGTCTAAAAACAGCACGTCGCTTCCGAAGGCTCAGCGATGCAATGCCAGCCGCATTGACGAAGAGCAAAATTGACAGAAAACGAGTATCGTTACAGAGTACGGCGCCTCGGAGGAAAAAAAGCGACACAAGACCAATCGGCATGCCATCTGTATCAGGTTTCACGTATCAATTATCTCGACGGCAGAGCCGCCCGGAACACTCCGAATAACATGCCCCATATCTGTCCGTCATTTTAGGGAGAAATACATCGACACTGTGACTTGGCGAAACACATTGCGCTGCTGTTACGCAAGCCTTTCCGCATCACGGCCAACTTTTCCCGGAAATAGTATACACACGTAGTACGTCACTCAGATGGCCTCTTGCACTGCCTTTCGTTGTTGTACCACGTTAATTTCATTCTTGCCGACAGTGCGATCTCTCAGTGGCCAAGCCAACAGGCTGGCTCTTGAGAGGCACGACACGAATGCTCCACCTCCGTCGCGTTTAAAACCGAAGCCATGTTTTACACTGACGCCGCGTCAAACGCTGCAACTGACCCACCCTCCGCGACGTGACACATACCGTGAAATGCAGCGAGTCAAACGGCGGCGACGGAAGCAACAGGCAGCGAGTGGTGGGAACCATGCGGAATGCAGAACGACGCTGCAAAGAAAAGGTTGTCGACAGTTAGCGTAGCGGCCGGAACGTTTGTGCCGGCTCGCGTTACGGTCCTGACATTTCGCCGGTTATTGTTACGGTTGTATAGCCGAAGAGAAGCTAGCTGCGCAGGTCCATTGGGAGCAACGAAGCGGGGCACCGTGACGTTCGAGAAGGGAGGTCATAAGTGCTCGACGGCAGGGACAGTGAAAGAGCGGGGCAGCTAATGTGTCCGTATATCCGCGGACGAGAGCGGGCCACGATGCGCACAGCAGTAATCCAGGAAGAGAGCGAACCATCCAGGAGAGCCACCACGGGAGCGCAGACCACCAAAGGGCTTCTGGGCGCACGGGGCCTCCCTTTATAGCGGGCCCTTATCGGCAGCCGCCCGCCGCTCTGGCGCGCCGCCAGGCCGGGGCGCGCTATCTTGGGAACCGCAGAAATGGAGCGAAGGCCGGCCGCCATTGCATCTCCCGGTTTCATGAAGGCGACGCCAGCGCCCGCACGCTTTCCGTGGTTTTCTCGAGGGCCTGTGCGAAATCTGGCTTTCCTCGTTGAAAGCTTCCTGTGCTCGCCCATTCGCTTCGCTTTCAAATTTAGTAGCTCGCTAATTACTCTTTCGATGTTCCGTTTGCTTATTATATATAGCGTACGTCGTCG
The DNA here is from genome assembly GCF_023375885.2 of Dermacentor andersoni. Classification (NCBI taxonomy): domain Eukaryota; kingdom Metazoa; phylum Arthropoda; class Arachnida; order Ixodida; family Ixodidae; genus Dermacentor; species Dermacentor andersoni. Next base: position 31,193,894 of record NC_092814.1, on the reverse strand, counting down.
ATCGAATAGCATTTTATTTATTTCGTTCTTTTTTTTTTTTTTTTTACGCTCGGTGCTCACATAACCGGGTATATTTACATACTTTGAACAGAAAAATGAAGGTGAATTTGAGGATGAAGTGGCCTGACGACATGACTTCAATATTACCGCAGTACAAAACGAACGCAGTTTCGAGCTATATTTTTGTCGCACTCAAAACATGAGCGGCTAAAAGCCAACCAGTGCTAAATTGCGGCACCAAAGAAAGCCGCTGTAGATGGCTGTAGTGACAAGCGAGAACAAACTCACAGGCCAAAAAAGATGGCGCTGGTAAAACAGACCACACCGATATAAGATCTACTTCAAGTAGCGCGTCTGTTTTTGTAGAGGATGCACTTCTACCGCGCCGTCAATAAGTTTGTGAAGCTATGCGCGCCTGTATATCTCATGCGCTGTCTACATGGCGCCGGCCAAATAGGTCACGTCCCGCTCTGTCCCGTCGTCGCAGGCAACGTTCCTCCTACGGCGCCGTGAAAAAACAAATGCAACCATGACGTTTGCGTCCCTGCCTTGTCGGCCTTATCTCAGCTTAAATGGATCCGGACTGCCCAGCCACGATAACGTTGCAGTAGCGGGAGGAAAGCGAAGACAGTGAAAACGAGCTGTGGCCGTTTCGAGGTGACCCGTGGTTGCGTCTTTCAGCGGGCAAAATGCGGCGTATCTAGCAGCTGCATGCTGCTAGATACGCAGCAGAGGTATTTATAGCTGCTTTTCTGCTTATATACGTGCTCGTGTTGTCCTTTCTGACGCGGTTAAGACCGGAATGCAAAATCGTCCCTGTACTGATGCTTCGGCGCCTGTTAAACGAGCATAAGTGGTGAAAATTATTTCCAAGCCCTTCATTACGACCTCCCTATCATTGATTCCAGTAGCCGTGGTACTTCCTTTTTTCTCTCTTTTTCCACCTTTAATTATTGTGCATTGAATGCTGTCTTCTCACCGATGTGCCGCTGCAGACTCGATTTGATTGCCCTCTTTCCTGAAACGAATATATCTGCTCGTAAGGGGAAGCTTGTCAATAAAACACACTTGTTACGTCAGCGTTTTCTGTCACGTAAGCGCATCCATAATCGATTTAAGCATATGCTGTTGTCTCTCTCTTCAGCCAATGTTTTTTTTTTTTTCCTTCTCAGTTGGCCTACACTCCCTGATAGCCCTGTGAGCGCGTGCTGTGCTCGTAAGTACTGCACGATGCGCGCACGTAATGGAACGCACGGGTGCGAGGTGGCCTTTGTGACGCTTGCGTTGCAATACCTGGCTTGCCCAATGCGCTCGCCGTGCATGGCCAAGGCATAATGAACAGCCGCAGATACGAGAAGCTTTGCTAACGACGAGCTTTAGAGATGCTGGCGAAGGGCGACCAGAAGAGCTGGCTTTGTCAGCTTGTGCTCTCATTTGACTAAATGATATTTTCAGCTAGATTTCGCTTGCCTATATATTAGACAATCGCTGTGTATATCCACCCAGTCCCTCGTTCCTCAACATCCACTATGCTTCCAAGTATACGTCTTTACGTGACCAGATGGACATTTCTTTTGATGAAGCGTTCGACGGGGGTTGGGGTTATATGAGGCGTTGCGCAGAAGTAATCAACTGATCGAGGTTGTGTATCGAGGGGAGAAGTAGGTAGGTTGTGGAAGGTTCAGCCGCAGCATCGTGCCATGCAGGAGACCGCAAGGAGCATGTGGCCGGAGGAACGGCTTCAGGGTGGCAAGTCCAGCCGCAGCAGCAAACTCGAGAAAAGCCTGCGCTGCTGCGACTGGGCAGTGGCGGGGGAAGAGCAGGTCTTCCGCAGGGTTGGCTGGAAGGCCGAAGCGACGATACGCGGCCGTCATCGCCCGTCGTTGTGTAGCGAGTGCTGGGCAGTGGCACAGAATGTGTTCGTCTCAGGGGAGCCCCATCTCTATATACAGGCAGGTGACGAGATGCGCCCTACGCTGTAGAGTCATATGGGAAGCGGCCTTCTCGCCGTTTCCCACCGACCACCTTTTTGAAGCGGACTCTGCCTACGCGGGAGCTGCGTTCCGCGCAACGCCTGCTGTCGACGCCGCCCGATTTCGCCGCCTACGTCGATACAGCTCACACGCCGACATGGAATATCAAGTCGCAGACACCTCCATCAGCCCTGCCGAGCTTGAAGCTGACTCACGCTGGGTGCGTGCCGTGAAAGCACGCCGTGCAGCCGCGGCCCACCAGCCCGTCGTCTCGCCACCGCCTGCCTCGCCACCATCCAAGACTGCCTGCACTACCACTCTCCGTCGTCACGCTCCCCTACCTCGCCTCCCAGCGGAGGACTTCAAGATCGTCTACAGACCGGGAGGAGGGCTTGACCTCCGCACAACCACTAACGGAGCCCTGCTCCAAATCCTTTGCACTCGTGCGACCATCGACTACGCCAGCGCACGCACCGCCGACCGTGTACTTTCGGGGGGCGTGCCACACGCTGCCTGTCCAGCTGAGGAGGAGTGTTTGCTCTTGCCAGGCAGACATCAACAGGCAGCTGTGCTGTAGCGAAAGGGTAAAAAATACTGGGGAATGGAACTTAGATAACTCCAAATTATATGACCTGCTACCCCAGAACACTTGAATTGTCACTGTCACTTCGGTAATAAAATTCGAATATTCTTTGCCAACACTACCGAAATATACTTATAGCGGAAATATTACTTACGACACTTGTGAACCTAAACTTCTGCAATGTTGCACACAGCGCAACCAGGTATGTCTCTTATTGAAAGAGGCTCCGCAGTTTGTAAAAGAGAAAACAAAATGTTTTAAAACGGGGTGACCCGCACTTTCACAATTTAACTGCTCGCTTGTTAAAGTACTGGAAAGAGAAAAAAAAATGTATGTCGACACTTGCAAGTGATATTCTCACAATGACGAATGGGATTTGTACAGCTGCGCGTACACCACGTAGAATAGCCAATAACCTACGCGACAAACATCAACGCCCCTTTTGCTCGCTCTCACGATGCGCAAGTAGGCTACTTTAGTATCGTCAACTATAGCTATGCCTGATTAAAACTACAAATATTGATATTTGGCTACGTTTAGTCAGCGAGTTGTTTATTGCCGTAGATTTCAAGTTCAATAGTTTTTACACTATGTACCATGACACTGCGAACTGAAGAACTATGCCATACCGTGGTAGTTGCCTATCCATAGATGCCATGTGAAGCCCCCTTGAAACGACCGGCAAGAGGCAGGTGGCGCCACGAGAGCACTGGCCTAACCGGCCTCAACGAAACCGGCCGGCAGTATGACGCGTTGGCCCTATCAGGCCATAGATTATGTTGGAGGCTGCCGTGTCAACGACTGCTTTATCGGGACGCAGCAAGCCGAAGTTGCCGACAAGCAGCCCGCGAAAACCTATATATAGCACTTTATCTATCAGAATTTCTCTCGCTGGCGACTTCGATTTGCAGCGTCACGCCGGAGAGCAGCGACAAACACGAATATGGAAGCAACAGGATGTATTAGCTCAGTGAGGGCGGCCATTAGAAAGTTTCATGCCGTAATGTTGTCCCATAGATACCACCGCCGGGAACGGCTGACTTTTACGGCGTGTATTCGAGAGCAGTCCCGCGTGGCGCGCAAGGGGAACGTGACGTGGTGATTTTTTTATCTGAACGACAGGCAACTTGGGCGCGAGTTGCACAAGCACAGGGGGACAGGCGTCAGATAACGCGGGAAGTTGCTCGCCTTTGAAGTGCACAAATTACGTACCATACGCTAAACGCGATGGAAACAATAGAGTTTGATATCTTCAGCGGCAATATCTAACTTAACCTTACCTCCCGCAATAGTGCAGTGGATATGGCACTCTGATGCTGAGCACGTGATCACGGGTTCGATTCCCGGCCGTGCCAGATGCAGATGGACGGGTTCGAAAGTTTAAAGCGGAGTCCTCCACTACGGCACCCCTCATACTCCAGTGTGCAGTTTTCTTTATTGCGATAGTAATTATATGCACACTCCAAGAGCATTTTATTATTCTTTTTGACAATACATAGATTTACCTGCGGGTCAGGACAAAATGAGGTTACTGGCCTCCTCACAAAGGTCCTGCGCCCGCTTGGCGGTAGAGTAGCATCACTTTTGTACAGAAAAACACAGCATCATTTACTGTATATAATAACAGGCATAGTAAACTGATATTCGCATAAGTAAACAAGGTTAATTTGTAAGGGTCCGCAAAAAAAGATGATTTATGTTATTGCTGGTGTTCTCACTCAAAGTATCAGCTATAAGTTGTTTACGGTAAACAGCTGAAAAAAAAAAGAACAAAAGAAAACAATAAGGCAACAAGAACTGTGTGTGGCATACACAGGCAAAAAAAAAAAAAGGAAGAACAGTGTCACACACACTCGACGGCATGACATACAAATGAAGCAAGAGAGCAATAGAAATATGCATTGCATTCAGGCAGCAGCGCCCATGTCACGTCAGAATAATAACTTATCGCAAATATAAAACGGAAGAATAAGACATTAGTTTTAAAGCTTTGAGCTGTGTTACATGTATTCATTACTTGATAATGAAATCTCGGTTTCTCATAATTTGTACGTGTTAATTCTTTCTACAACTATAAGTTCTGCACAGATTGTGACCGATGTTTCTCTTTAGATAACACCCGCCGTGGTTGCTCAGTGGCTATGGTGTTAGGCTGCTGAGCACGAGGTCGTGGGATCGAATCCCGGCCACGGCGGCCGCATTTCGATGGGGGCGAAATGCGAAAACACCCGTGTACTTAGATTTAGGTGCACGTTAAAGAACCCCAGGTGGTTGAAATTTCCGGAGTCGTCCACTACGGCGTGCCTCATAATCAGAAAGTGGTTTTGGCACGTAAAACCCCATAATTTTTCTCTTTAGATAACGACTGATGAAGGCATTGCACTCTCTTTTATATACTTCAGGATCGGCCCACGTACGGGGAGTTTTTTTGCTTACCACGGCAACGACACGAAAATTTCCTTGGACGGTAGAGGTACACAGCTTCTCTGTAAAAAAGAAAGAAGACTCGTCCACGCTGTGCCCACCTACACTAAGTACTTCTAAGTACACTAAGTATTACATTACACTACATACTCATACATACACTAAGTACACTAAGTATTATGTAGTACTAAGTACTACACTAAGTATTTCCTTGGACGGTAGAGGTACACAGTTTCTCTGTATAAAAGAAAGAAAACTCGTCCACGTGGTGCCCACCTACACTAAGTACTGCACGAGTGCACCACGAGAGAAGCCGACGGCGGCTGTCTTGCCAACCAGGATGACATCGCGATGCAGTGTGACGTACCCCAGGAAAGGTCTATTGCAGCGCGCTCAACCGCGCGTCGAGCCTATCGATTGTCAGGGACGACGGTGCTTCCTTCCCGTGTGCCGCCGTCAAAGATGCCGACGCACTGCGAAGCCGATACACATAGAGCCGCAGCAGCTCACTTCGCCGCGGTCCGCGTGCACGGTTCTTTTGCACGAAGCGCGGTTGAGAGCCTCTATGTATGAAAGCCTATACGCCTATATATATAGCACTTTAGCTATCAGCTTGGTTGTTGTCGCCACTGACACTGATAACGCGACTTCCTCACGACGAAGGGCCGTTCTCGTCGTTGGTGGAACGAAAGCGTGAGAAGCGTAGCTTGCCGCGCAAGACGGGCTGTGTGGAAACGATGGCTACGATATGGCGCCAGAGTAGCGCGTGTCGTCTGTGTGGAAACAAAGAGCTGCATGAGCGGAGGTCTGCCTGCGACGGTTGCTGCGAGTCACGCCCACGCGTCACCCACGCGCTGCCTCTCGCGATCTCCCGATTAGCGAGGCAGACGCGCCACACTTTTTTCAGTTTGGAACGTGCCGCACGAGACAGGTTGCCCGCGCCAGCCAATACATCGCGAAATGAAAATACGTATAGAGCGGCGCTCAAGTTTCGCATTAGGGTGTATCGTTATCGTCGGTGAATTTTTATTTTCTCTTCCCCAAACTAGCAAACAGTAGCTAAAATGAGAATGAATGGTTTAAAATATAATTGTGTCTTTAAGCTAGACAGCACAAAGTTCCAAAGGCGATTCAACACGCCCATACACCTAGCCACCTTCGCTCGAATGGTATCCACATGATGAGACCAGTGTAAGTTTGATTGAGAAGTAACGCCTAAGAATTAATAACACAGGAAAGATGAAGGAAAGATTCACCGTATTTTAGTTTGCCATCCTAATCGATTTTCTTGTTTATCGGGCGAAAAAGTAAAAACTTTGTCTCTGTATTTATGCTTAGTTTCTTACTTGATACTCACTTGTTAAGTTCGTGCAGCCATGCATTTGACACAGAGTCGAGTTCCTGTATGTTCTCCCAAGAAAATAAAGCACTTGTGTCATCTGCATATAAAAGTCATGGGAATATTGACGATGTCATTAATGTGCAATATAAATAACATATGGCCCGACACAGAACTCTGTGTTACGCCATATTTAATAATGCTTTTATCAGACTCAATACCATGTAGCTAAACTAACTGAGTTCTAGAGAGAAGATAGTTACGTACAAGAGAATGGCGCTACAGCTCTAATACATATACTTCAAATTTACTCAGCAGAATATCGTGCTTGATGGTGTTCAAGGCTTTTTCAACACCCAGATAAATTCCATTTGCGAAATATTCCTTTTAGATGTTTTAATGATGTCGTCTTTATTATCAACTAATGTTTTCTCCATAGACTCGCCTTTTTGAAAACCATATGGCTGATTTGCAATTGAGTTCCTTTATAGCAAAAATTTATTAAAGCGTGTATGTAAATGCGTTCTGCAACCTTTGCCATCAACGACAACACAGATACGGGTCTGTAATTACTAAGCTCATCATATTTACCACCCTTATGAATTAAAGTGACGCGAGCAATTTTCAGTCGACTTGGAGAGATTCCAGATGTCAACATATTAAAAATATGAGTTAAAGGTGAAGCAGTTTCAGATGCAACAGCTTTTACTGGTGAAAGCTTCAGATTTATTCAAGATTCAAGGTAGAAATAATTACATCCTCGTAGGTAGGATTCAGGAACAAAGTGTCCTGTACATCATGGTTTAGATATGTCAAATAACTGCATCCGGCTTGGGCGGTATATGAGGATTCCGTCGCACCAACGTTTATAAAGTAATCATTAAACAATTTCGCTAAGATAATTAGAATATTTTGTTCCACAAGTTTCTCATTCTAACAGCACGCCAGCCGTAGGAATGTTAGACTATTCGCAAAAGTATTTCCATGTTTTCTGACTGTTTTTCATGCAGCTCTCAAAATTACGCTCAAGAAATGTAAATTTCTCTTCAGATCAACATTTAATCGGTTTGTAATTTTTTTAATGCTCCTAGAATTTCTGTGTCACGTGTCCTTAAATACTGGTTGTATAGCCTTTCTTTCTGCTTGATGCACTTACAGAAATCTTTAGTAATGCCTGCTTTCCTGGCTTTTTTGTGCTTAATTCTTGTTAAGGGAAATGCAGTATTATAACAAGATTGTCGTGCAGAAACAAAATTGTCATAAGACCTTGAAGGAACGCGTTTGCCATAGAAATCTACTCAGTTTAAGCTATCGATTAAGGATTCAAAATGACTGATGGTTCTATCGTTATGCATCTCCTACTGTGTTTTGTATCAGGGCAAGGATCCTTAATGACAAATATTGCGAATAATGAGAGATGATCGCTAATGTGTAAGCACAGGACGCCAGTACAGAATGAATTGTGGGGATTTACGTGTCGAAACCACGATTTGATTATGAGGCACGGCGTAGTGGGGAACTCCGGATTCATTTTGACCACCGGGGGATACTTAATGTACCCCAATGCACGGGAAACGGGCGTTTTTGCCTTTCGCGCCCATCGAAATGCGGCCACCGCAGTCGGGATTCGATCCCGCAACCTCGTGCTTGGCAGCGCAACACCATAGACACTACGTCACCGCGGTGGGTATTGTACAGCTGGTAGACATAGATAAGTTAGTAAAACCTAAGTCAATGTATCCGTATGCACAGTCATCTCGGCGGCTTAATAAATTCACGCAACTGTGAGCAAACATAACCTCAAAAAATTGGAACTTTGCTTGGTTGTTGCAGAGTAAATCAACGTTAAGACAGACAGACAGACAGACAGACAGACAGACAGACAGACAGACAGACAGACAGACAGACAGACAGACAGACAGACAGACAGACAGACAGACAGACAGACAGACAGACAGACAGACAGACAGACAGACAGACAGACAGACAGACAGACAGACAGACAGACAGACAGACAGACAGACAGACAGACAGACAGACAGACAGACAGACAGACAGACAGACAGACAGACAGACAGACAGACAGACAGACAGACAGACAGACAGACAGACAGACAGACAGACAGACAGACAGACAGACAGACAGACAGACAGACAGACAGACAGACAGACAGACAGACAGACAGACAGACAGACAGACAGACAGACAGACAGACAGACAGACAGACAGACAGACAGACAGACAGACAGACAGACAGACAGACAGACAGACAGACAGACAGACAGACAGACAGACAGACAGACAGACAGACAGACAGACAGACAGACAGACAGACAGACAGACAGACAGACAGACAGGCAGGCAGACAGACAGACAGACAGACAGACAGACAGACAGACAGACAGACAGACAGACAGACAGACAGACAGACAGGCAGACAGACAGACAGACAGACAGACAGACAGACAGACAGACAGACAGACAGACAGACAGACAGACAGGCAGGCAGACAGGCAGACAGACAGACAGACAGGCAGACAGACAGACAGACAGACAGACAGACAGACAGACAGACAGACAGACAGACAGACAGACAGACAGACAGACAGACAGACAGACAGACAGACAGACAGACAGACAGACAGACAGACAGACAGACAGACAGACAGACAGACAGACAGACAGACAGAAAATGCGGCCAGACAGACATCGAAATGCGGCCACCGCAGTCGGGATTCGATCCCGCAACCTCGTGCTTGGCAGCGCAACACCATAGACACTACGTCACCGCGGTGGGTATTGTACAGCTGGTAGACATAGATAAGTTAGTAAAACCTAAGTCAATGTATCCGTATGCACAGTCATCTCGGCGGCTTAATAAATTCACGCAACTGTGAGCAAACATAACCTCAAAAAATTGGAACTTTGCTTGGTTGTTGCAGAGTAAATCAACGTTAAGACAGACAGACAGACAGACAGACAGACAGACAGACAGACAGACAGACAGACAGACAGACAGACAGACAGACAGACAGACAGACAGACAGACAGACAGACAGACAGACAGACAGACAGACAGACAGACAGACAGACATTTTATTTTGAGTGTGCCTCAACAGCTATTGGCCTAACCGAGCGCACACTAGGTCAGGTACAAACACCATGACACGAACCAGACACATTGCAGAAAAAAAACCATAAAGACACTATAGACAATAAAACAATAATCTAAATATAGCTAATAAAAACAGCAGTTTAGGCAAATATGTCCGTGCTATGAAAGGATGAATTATAGGTGATCTGTAAACGAGTCATGGGACAAATTGCACGCATATCAGGATACAATACATCACAACATTTGGCGGCTTTTGAATGAGGCACCACACGAAATCGCAGTGACGTCAATAACTGGTCACAATCAAAGGAGTCACGCACAATTTTATGAGGGAACTGCATGTCACGCACAATCGGCCAGTCATGAAGAATAGACATACTAAGGTCTGCTAGGATAGTATCGAAGTTATAAAAACGACGGCGACCAATACATACATACATACATAATACATACATATATATATATATATATATATATATATATATATATATATATATATATATATATGTATATCATCCAGTATGCGTACGAACTTACGCTGAACATTTCCGATTCGATTAGAATAGCTAACAGAGGCGTCATTCTAGGCTACTGACGCGAACTCGACAGCACAGTAAAGAATGCGCAGACACTCGTATCGATGAAATTTTCTTGTTAACCTAGCAATAATACCAATATGTCTCAATGCGCTCAAAACAATTGAAGATACATGCAACCACAAATCGAGCTTTGAGTCCACAATAACACCAAGGTTTGGCGTAATAGTTCTGCGGAAACCCGCAAGGTGGAGAGAAGTAATTTATTAAGGGAAAATTAGACATCCACCCATTCGTAGCAATTACTACAAAGGAAACCCGTAGGGTTCTTCGAAAGAAAAGCCTCGCAGTTGAAGAAAAATTCGTCCTCGTGCGGGACTCGAACCCGGGACTCGAACCCGGCACCACCACCTTTTCGGGGCAGCCGCTCTACCATGTGAGCTAACCAGGCGGCTGGCAGATGGCAGAGCGAAGTCGAATTTGCCAACAACTCGAAGCAAAGGCAAGAGTTTGACGTAATGGTTCTGCGGAAACCCGCAAGGTGGAGAGAAGTAATTTATTAAGAGAAAATGAGACATTGACATCCATCTGCCTCGGGCGCCATCATGGAATTGGCACGAAGAAGTGAGCCATTTTTTGCTATCTGCGAAAGATAAAATGTCATCGACAAAGTTTAAAAAGTTACAAATTACACCTTGAGAGGCACGGTAAAGTTAAACAATCATAATGTCACGACATAAAACAGTGACTGTTTCAATATCGTCGCACATGCAAGTGTAATCTTCAAGCCGTTCGAAATGGTAGCGCTGTCGCACGCAAATAGAGACACCGCTACCACGTCTTCCTGAGCTATATACAGAAGCATGTCTATAATCAGAAAGATTGTACACATCTGCGCAATCCAAGTATACCACGTTTCTGAGAATGTAATCGAAGCAGCTATCAAACTGAGATGCGTATGCTTCAGTTTCAGTACGTTTGTTCCGCAGAGTTCTCTCATTCATGCGAAATAGTTAAAAATGCGTTTGCTAGAAAGTTCGCCAGTTTCGACCAAATTTTAGAGGAATCAGTGGTGTGATAGTTAGCCATCGTTTCTAAATAATGTAACCGCACTCAGCAAACGACTACTAGACGATTTTGTTCAGGTCGACTTCCGTAGCAATCCTGACAGCACGTGACTGTCCTTACGCGCAAAAATTCGTCCTTCCGAGCTCCAAACGAAACGGTGGGCGCTTTCTTTTGCTTTTTTGCTTCGCCAGCCAGAGCAAATGCTTTTTAGAGCCGTCAAATTGTCAAAGAATTGCATACCTGGCAGTTTCATTTTGAGCTCCTTTCTTTGAACCATTTAGTTTCTTACTGTTTTAGGCGAAAACCTGAGAATGACACGTGGTTTGCCTTGTTTAGAAGGAAGGCAGTGCAGCCCTTCAACAGCAGCTTCTGAAAGCTCTGGTTCACTAAGAGAGTGGGCTATTTTAATTATTTTTGCCATCAAATTTTCATTCTCATTAGGCATGAGGCCATGGATTTCAACACTTTGTAGGTGGCTTTATTGCGCCAGCTCGCAAATTTGTTGGCGTAGTTTGCCGACATTTACCTCTCCGTGCGACGTCTTGACAGCGTCTATACTTAATGTCGCCACACACACACACACACACACAACACACACACGCGCGCGCGCGCGCGCGCGCGCACACACACACACACATATATATATATATATATATATATATATATATATATATATATATATATATATATATATATATATATATATGACCACATAAAGCGAACTGACAATGAAGCCAAGGAAAGCATAGGGGAAATTAGGTGTCGTTGAAATTGAAATGCAGAAAATAATGAAGAAAAAGGAAATGAAAGTGGCCGAAAAGATAACTTGTCGCCGGTGGGAGCCGAAGCCACAACCTCTGCATGACGCGTGCATTGCGCTTGGACTTTACACGGAACATCCCGGCGACGGCAGAAATGCGCCAGGAGTGTCCATGTAAGCGCTATCGCAATAATAAAGTTCAAAGTACAAAAGTATAGGCTACCTTCAATGCTGTTCCGAATTACAACACTGCTAGAGTCGAGCCTCTCCAACTGCTCAAGCCGTGTACGCGGGCATATATACGTATATGTGCCGTTGGGCGACTTTTCAGAGCTGCCAAGCTTGCTCTTGTCACGCGGCTCAAACGCTTCGCACTGTCGGCGCTTGGCGCCGGCGCGCGTGACCGACGTTTCCGCCTGTGTTTATCTCGGGCCGCGCGCACATGTCGTAGTATAGTCCGCCTGATTGCCCGGTGGCAGTCGACTCGGCACGACTCGGCGGCATTTCCCAGCCCATTTATGGCCGCCGTCTTTTTTTCGCGCCATTAAAGTCCGGATGGAGACGAAGGGTGCCCTCGCGCCTCGACACGTCGGCCGTGAGTAGCGCAGGTGCACTCCGCAGCGGACACGTTGCAGCTGGTGTTTATCTTCTTATGCACACTTGTTTACCAAGCACCGACAGGCGTAACACGCACGTACGTATGTACCTAAACTGCGCGCCCGCGGTGCAGTGAATGCCGTTACGTATAATCATCATTCTAGTGACTCAGAGAATTCGTCACGCGTTCCAGGATCCACCCAGGTTATCGCGCGCTCGTTAATTGGCCCCTGAATGCCGTTTTGAGTGACCGACTGAAGCCTCTGCTGGAGCAGCCCAAGTGGGAGAGAATTCCACGACACAGTGTTTTGTTTAAACTGTAGTGATAACGTGCTGCTCGATTCTTGATCATTTTGCATTATTCGTAGTTATTCTTGGTTACGCATATTTCCATAGCAAGCTAGTTACATCGCTGAAGTTCGCGGAAAGGAAATTTGGCGGTTTGCAACCGCGTTCTTAATAGCGATCGCCTCGTGTTGCGCTCAGTGCTTATATTCGAAACTGTCGAATAACGCATCGAATGGTGCGTTCCGTGTTATTCGATTGGCTTCTCTGGCCGAGTAATGGCTGTCCGAAACTGCTAAGACGTTTTTTTTTTAATAGGTCTTGAATAATTAACATTGACTAGCGAATTGTCCAAAAGCGAACTTGAAACAGAGAGGCCTTACTTAACTATTTGCCAAACCGCGAAGACGGGGAACTAATTTATGCCGATAACATATAGCTCCCAGTCCTGTAAACACACTTTAGGGGATTGTAATTCCTCGCTTATAGCCCAAATTTGCAGATCAGAATGGAATCGCTATCATTTTTGTTGACGAGTTGAACCAAATCTGAATTGAGTCTGGCATCGATCAAGATCTGGCTACAGAAAAAAGGTCGCTGTTTCCGTGCCTCAGTACGCGCGTTGCTTTTATTGCTAGTTCCTGCGCTGCTCGTCAGAAAGAAAAACAGGACAAGAGAAAGACCACCTTTAATCTAGAACACAGCAGAACTCAGCTGCTGCTTCTAAATTAATTGAGCACATTGTAGCTGGCTGCATTAGTGGCTTCTTGAACGAGCATAACATTTTATCACCTTTCCAACATGGCTTCAGAAAGGGGCTCTAGATGGTCACCCAATTAAGCACAGTCATTCACTATTTTGCTCCTGTTCTTGCCAAGTCTGGCCAAGTAGACGTAATATGTTTGGACTTTCGAAAGGCTTTCTATGTAGTTCCTCACGAAAAATAAATTGTCCAAGTAGAATTCCTTGGTCTTCCTAGCTTCCTCATATCCTGGGTTTCTGCTTATTTAACGGGTCGAAGCCAGTGCGCAATAATTGATGGACAACAGTCTGTTCCTCTTCGGGTGACCTCTGGCGTTCCTCAAGAAAATGTGCTTGGCCCACTACCTTTCCTTATATTTTTTAGCGACATAATTGACGTAATGGACGCCTCCATTAATATTCGCCTGTTTTCCGACGATTGTATTATGTTTAACGACATTAATAAAGCTAATAATCAACTAGCACTTAATTTAACCTTGAACGGTATTTCTGAGTGGAGCAATAAATGGTGGAAGAAACTCAACTCTGATAAATTTGTGCTCCTACGTATAACTAACAAAAACATACCACTCAGGTTTTATTACTCCAGTAGCCCAGACCACTTGACTGAAATTAATGCATACAAGTATCTCGGAATTACAATTACTAGCAACCTAAACTGGAATAGGTATATTACCAACACTGCTTCTTCTGCTTTTAGAAAACTATGTCTACTACGCCATAAGCTTAAAGATGCATCCCCTGAAATGAAGTTATGAGCATATACGACCTTTATTCGACCAAAGCTGGAATACACTTGCATTATTTGGGATCCATTTACTAAATCTAACCTAGTGCCCTTGAGAGCATACAGATAAGAGCCAATTTTTTTATTCTCTTTTTCCAAATACGAACGTACAATGTCTGTAGCCGAGTTGTTGCGCCCCAATATATTTCACACCAGTAAACGATTGCGATGACGATGACATCATTGATGCGTTGTCTTCTTCCCCCACTCCCGGCGTCCAGGATGCGCCGTCAGACACGGCGTGCACAGTTGGGTAGACGCGAGAAAACGTCAGAATCGTGGCGCCAGTCCTCGAACTCATGCGCGAAGCGATCAAACTCCCAGGAGCCGAAGGCCGTGTGGTGTCCTAAACAAACAGTGGTTTGCGAGTGAACCTGTCAGTGAGGTGCGCGGGATAACTGCTGTCTAGCTAAACGTCGCTCCCGTGTCTACACCGTGAGACAAACATTTCCTCGGCGCCTCGGATCCAAGTCCCTTGAGTGGATACACTTCTTACAATTTCTTAGAGCCTCAAGCGGCTCTAAAGAATTTCACACGCCGATCATCATCATCATCATCATCATCATCCTCATCATCATCATCATCATCATCATCCTGTTTTATGTCCACTGCAGGACGAAGGCCTCTTCCTGCGATCTCCAATTACCCCTGTCCTGCGCCAACCGATTCCAACTATCGCCCAACCAACCGACCGAAAAAGTAATGCTCCCAGCGCATCCGGCCGGCCTCACGCGGTTCAAACTGCCTGTGTCGAGACCAGAACCACACACATTCCAATGTTACACGCCAGAACACTGGTGCGGAAGTCAGCCGCGGGATGTGATTGTTTGTCGCCCGTTTAAGTAATCGGTGCGACTTCAAGTTGTGAATCTGTTCACACCCACCCGCTTGCTGCGCGTGAGGAGAATACCTGCGGCTGTATCAGGAAAGTGCGCCGCAGAAGAGGGTTCGAGGTGCCTCGTCAAGCGCGATCGGTAGCGTGGCGCCGGTGGTTTTGCCCGAGCTCTGCGGCAGTCAGAAGTGCCAGCTGCGTGTTCATTCTACTTGCGTGGAAGATCCAGCTCTGTGTGAGCCGTCGACGGCCATTACTCAAGTGGCGTCGGTGGGCAGCGCGCTCGTCGAGACCAAAGCCCAGATGACCCTCGCCGCGCTTTCCGGTTTGCTTCACTACCACTCGGGGTGGTGTACTTACAACGCCCTTCAGATTAATAAGCCGTAAGCTTTCTTTGGATCCTAGCTTATGCCTCACTCTTTCTGCATCGAGGAAGACCCGTCATTTTTACTCTCTCACTGTCTCTACTTACCTTGCCAGGACAACCCTCCAAGCATTCCTTTTTTCCCAGAACTATAGAAAAATGGAATGCCATACCTTTCCATTATCTTCACTCTGCAGAATCACTTGAAACGCGCGTTCTCAGTAGTTCGTTCTAGATATAGCTGTCTTGTGCTTTTTGTTTCCTTTCTTGTATTCCCTCTTTCCCGTCCCCCATAGTAGGGTAACCAACCAGACGTATTTCTGGTTAACATCTCTTCCTTCCCTCTTTATTTCCTCCTCCTCCTCTTTTCCTTTCTTGCAATGTTATATTAGCGTTCTAGCATTTCGTACGCACATTTACCAGCGTACCTTGCCCCTCCTGCTTGGACCACAAGGGATGCAATATGATGTAAATAAATAAAATGAAATATTTGGTTCTGTGGAAGCGTGCGATCCGTAAGCCACAGAACACGAGTTTTTTGTGGCAAACGTTGATAAGTTTGACAGCCTACAATCTGTTGCAAAGTGTACTCGTTTAGGTCTTACCTTACACCGTGACAACTACGTACGCATGGATAGCTATCATCAAAATATGTAAAAAAAAAACATTTTTTATTCAAAGTACACTTGCACATTTGGTTTGGTATTGTTATGAGGGCAGTAACTCGTTCTTGAACGTTGGTTTCCAAGCTTATGTTTGTAACTGTTGAGGCTAATAATGTTTTATGTATAACATGCCAGACCAGGTTGCATCTCCCATCGAGTTGGTGAGAATATGGCATTGCCTCCGTGTTGGACCGGCTGTTGAAGAATTCTTGTACACGTGTGAACACGCGTGGATTTCGCTCTTAGTAACATGACAGCTCTCGGTTGGTGCCCTGGCGTTGATTAACACTTTACCGGCCGCGATAGCGCTGCGGCTGTGGCGTTGCACGAGGTCGCGGGTTCGATCCCGGTCACATTCCGATGGGGGCGGAGTGCAAAAACACTCGTGCACCGTGCGCTGCCTGCACGTTATAAATGTCCACGTGGTCAAAATTAATCTGGTGTCCCCCATGACGACATATCTCATAATCAGATCGAGGTTTTTTGCACGCGAAAACCCAGAATTCCATTCATGAGTACTTTAGGTTACTTAAATTGCTACCCTGCCTTTATTAGTGAAACTGAACTTCTGATTGTTGTTTTCCTATGGAAGGTTGTGGCCAAGTACTGCACCAGGGTGGCCAATCCTGCTCCGGTGAGGGTGTGCGCGTTACCGGTTCTGGTCACCGGGATCAGGCCGCACTTCAGGCCTGTTTATGCAATTTTATCAACACGCGGATTTTTTTTTTAATCCGGTGGAAAATTGCGCGGCACCGGGATTCGAACCACGGTCCTCTTGCACGCGAGGCGGATGCTCCACCTCAACGCCACCGCTGCACGATGATGATAACTAACTTCATCTCGCGCATGTAGGTTCGAAGCAGGCCAAATTTACATCTGCTTCTCCCACTGACCTCATGGCAGAATTTCATCATCATCAGCCTGGCTACGCCCACTGCAGGGCAAAGGCCTCTCCCATACTTCTCCAACTACCCCGGTCATGTGCTAATTGTGGCCATGTTGTCCCTGCAAACTTCCCTAATCTCATCCGCCCACCTAACTTTCTTCCACCCCTTGCTACGCTTCCCGTCTCTAAGAACCCAGTCCGTAACCCTTAATGACCATCGGTTATCTTCCCTCCTCATTACATGTCCTGCCCATGCCCATTTCTTGATTTCAACTAAGATGTCATTAACTCGCGTTTGTTCCCTCACCCAATCTGCCCTCTTCTTATCTCTTAACGTTACACCCATCATTCTTCTTTCCATAGCTCGTTGCGTCGTCCTCAATTTAAGTGGAACCCTTTTCGTAAGCCTCCAGGTTTCTGCCCCGTACGTGAGTACTAGTAAGACACAGCTGTTATACACTTTTCTCTTGAATGATAATGGCAACCTGCTGTTCGTGATCTTATAATGCCTGCCAAACACACCCCAGCCCATTCTCATTCTTTTGATTATTTCAGTGTCATGATCCGGATCCGCAGTCACTATCTACCTTAAGTAGTTGTATTCCCTTACTACTTCCAGTGCCTCGCTACCTATCGTAAACTGCTGTTCTCTTCCTAGACTGTTAAGCATTACTTTAGTTTTATGCAGATTAATTTTTAGACCCACCCTTCTGCTTTGCCTCTCCAGGTCAGTGAGCATGGATTGCAATTGGTCCCCTGAGTTACTAAGCAAGGCAATATCATCAGCTAATCACAAGTTACTAAAGTATTCTCCATTAACTCGTATCCCCAATTCTTCCCAATCCAGGTCTCCGAATACCTCCTGTAAACACGCTGTCAATAGCACTGGAGAGATCGTATCTCCCTGCCTGACGCTCTTCCTTAGTGGGATCTTGTTGTTCGTTCTGGAGGACTACGGTGGCTATGGAGCTGCTATAGATATATTTCAGCATTTTTACATACGGCTCGTGTACACCCTGATTCCGTAATGCCTGCATGACTGCTGAGGTTTCGACTGAATCAAACGCTTTCTCGTAATCAATGAAAGCTATACATAAGGGTTGGTTATATTTCGCACATTTCTCTATCACCTGATTGATAGTGTGAATATGGTCGATTGTTGAGTAGCCTTTACGAAATCCTGCCTGGTCCTTTGGTTGACAGAAGTCTAAGGTGTTCCTGATTCTATTTGCGATTACCTCAGTAAGTACTTTGTAGGCAACGGACAGTAAGCTGACAGTTCTATAATTTTTCAAGTCTTTGGCGTCCCCTTTCTTATGGATTAAGATTATGTTGGCGTTCTTCCAAGATTCTGGACGACCCCCACCTGTGGTCTGTTATGTTGTGCATATAGTGGTGGTCTTAATACGATGTTTAGATAAAATATAGCTTCTATCATTATGTTGGATTAATAGTTATGTGCTGTGTTGTGGCACGCAGCTTTGATATATATATACCTATGCGGTCATTCTTAGAAACATGTCGCGTATAGTATCCCGATCATTGTATTGTGCGATGAGTTGTTCCGCTTTGTCGTTTGTTCCTTTCTGTACAGTGCAGTTTATTAAATGCAACGTAATGTTCCTGTCATGATGCTTATGGGCCCGTATTTGATGGTGCTATAAATCACTCAACTGTGTGCACCGGCAATGCAGTCCTCGTTTTTTTAAAACTCGTATACGTGTTTACACTTTTAGATGCGAAGCGGTCTAATTATTTCTTGACAATGGAAGTGTCGGTTGTTAAAAAAGGGGGAGCAAAAGAGGAAGAAAAGCACCTCACTAATATAATTGGGTAGCTTATGCCACTACACAGGTGCCTCTATGGTTCGTAAACTAATTTCCTGTGCCATTCGCATGCAATACCTCCTTGGGGTAGTAAATGCAACAACCAGCTCCGTTCGGCGTCGTTGTAACCGCCCTTAGTTTATTTTGTGACAAGCAGTTACTAGATTTTGGCGAGTAACTGAGGCCACCTTTTTTTTCTAAGAGTAGGTTTGTTCGATTAAAATGAAAGGTGCACGGTACCACAAACGAGAAGGTGCAGGTGGTGTCAGTTAAAGTGTGCCGGGCTGCACCCAGTCACTGCAAGGTTCAAGGGTGCACCGCATCTTGCCTCGCACCCCGTTCAATCGAGGACGGGGGTGCAGGGTGCACCGCTCGGGGAATCGAAGGCCTAGGTGCAGAAGGTGTAGAGAAGCTTGGATGAATCGAATAAACCTAGTGTAGAAACATACATTCCAAGATATCTGTCCAAATCTTGGAAAATACAGAGCTCACGAGATTGCGGTAGCGCATGTGTGTACACTGTCCAAGTATGACTCATATAAGCAAAGTAAAAGTTGTTTGGTTCAAAGCTAACGGTGGAAAATCGACCTACTTTCAAATATCGTAAAGCAACAAGACGTACGAAAGGTTTTGCGGCATCACGCAGCAGACGATGGTCGCGCCACGGACTTGAGGCACGGCGAGTATGCCGACAACACTGGAGAATGCAGCCCGTGGTTTCCGCGCTTCCACAAAGGATAGGCGGTCGGATAGGACGCAGTACAAGTGCTGCATGTGAATTGTACATAGCGCTCAATGGCGCTGTGTGTACGGCCACCTGATGGCTCTGGGCAACGGCGACTGTTGCAAGCTTCGAATCGGGAAGCCGGAGACTTATCCGAAGGGCTTGAGTTTGTATGCTTTGTATTTCGCGGATCTCGGATGTGCATGTGTTTGGCACTTTTTCCCCCGTGAAACTTTCAACCTCGACACAAAAGCGGCAACGTCTTATTGAAGAACGTCTCAGCCATTGTCGAATGTGTTTGAGCGTTCTGAGATCCCTGCAGGCGGCCACGGCTGATAGCACGGAGGATGTGAGCAAACTATCGCTGCCACATTTATTCGTGCCCTTAATTCTCTCGAGTTCTGGGAACACCGAATGACTTGTGGATGCAACTATGCCAGCGTGGCCATTGTCCTCGGCATGATTTCATGGCATAAGGTCTTTGCTGCCGCCTATTCGTGGCACAGGCTATTTCGCCTGCAGCGTTCTCTCGGAAAACGCACGCTGAGCAGGGCTTCTACGCATCTGAGCATGGCATAAGCTGCAGAGGATTTTTTTTTTTTGCAAAAATGCTTCACGACGCTGTTGACCTGCAGGTGCCCCTTACCCACACGTACAAGGCTGCACAGCATTGACCACGCAGTTTGCTGTTACGCAAGCGTTTCATCGAACAGTCGCTGCCAGTGAATCGCAACCACTCGGCCCTGGCAGCAGAAGGTAGACGACATGTTTGCCTCGAGACAGGGCAATAGCACGGCCTGAAATGAGAAGCATCATCTGAAGTCGGTGTCAAGGACTGCTCGATGTTACCGACTGCACGAGAAATGCGCAAACCCCATGGCTCATTAAGTATCCTTGTGGTAAAACCCTTCTCGCGCTCTTTCCCCGTTGCTGGCCGTATACATGCAGTTTGTGGGGCACGCCTTCTTTGCCGATCCAAGCACGACGTCCCAATTTCGACCCCGTCGTTCACGCGATTAAGATACAGGGTGCAATGCACTTGGAAAAAACAAGTGAAAATGCGATCCGCGCACTGTGGGGTGTAAGAAAAAGAAATGACATCTTGACCGCGCTAGCTTTGTTGTTCACCGCCCCCCCCTTTTTTTTTTGTACCTGGATTTGGGCGGGCCTTTTTCATGCATGACCGAACTTTGAGTCATCATGACATATGGTGAGCTGTGAACCTCCTTATCGTCGTGCAGAATTCGCCTCCCTTTGGAAAGATCTCTTCTGCTATGCGTGGGTTGCTGTGGCGGAGAGATTGAGGTAGAAAGTGTCTCGGCTACTCCATTACTCTCCTCATATTACAGCAAAACATAAAAGCATAAATTAATCAAGATCGAAACTGTGGCAAGAACTGTGCATCAAAGCCTCAAAGTGACACAGATGAATCAGTAGCTGATTACTTCTGTGTATTGTGTATTTGTGTATTGCGCACGTACAGTATACATCAAGCTGCAATATTTTCTCGGTACGAGAATCAAATTAAGATGCAGTGCGGGTGCGTCGCAGCCACAGCATTCACCCTAGAAGTTTGTTACACTATATTTCCAAGCAAGTCCGCCTATAGGCTCGCCTGTTACGAGCACCAAATGCTTGAGAACAGGCACTGCGGAGACAGGCCTAGTGGCCCCTTTCTCTGCCGATCTGTTCAGAGTCGTTTTGTCGTGCTTCGAGGCATTTGAACATAGCTGCGCAACGTGTGTGTTGTGTGTTGTGTCGCGTTGTGTGTTTTCTTGACAGCGCACAAGAATCCTAAGCGCGCACACCGTGCCCCCGAATTTCCTGAAACGTGGAGCAAGATCATGCTGTCAAGGTTCTTTCTAAGCTTATAGGGATTATTTTGCACTTTTTGTCACTGTCTTTGTCAAGTGCCTTTGTCGAGTGCCCTTGTCAAGGCCTTTCGAAGCGCAGCAACTTGGCGTACTTGCTCGATGCACTACGTTAGAACAGTATTTAAACGAGGCGAAGGGTTCACATTAAAGTGAACGCTCAACGAGAACAAAATTGTACAAACGAGAGGAGACTCAGCCAGCGTTTCGACAAGAAGAAATCGTCCGAGACAAAGGGAGTTGTCCTGACGAAGGCCCATGTCGAAACGTTCGCTCCGGCCTGAAGCTTCCCTCGTTGACCTGGTGTTAGAATGGTGGAATACAGCGGAATCGACCAGCTCCCGTCTAGGCTTGTATGTGTTACAGAGAAAAAGTAACCGATTTACAATTGCAATCGCTTATTTGAAAAAAAAAAAATGTCATTGATTGCAGTTACCTATTACTGCCCCACGAAAGTAATTGAGCAGTTACTAAAATGTAATCGATTACATTAACGTTACTTTCGCCCCTACTTTTATTAACATTGCAGAAGCACAGCAAGTAGATCGAGCTGGCCTGGCTCTTTTAAAGCGTGCTCTGCAGCCCTTCACACATTTTCTATAAGCAATAATAATTGCTTTTCAAATTTTTCTTCTATAATCTTCCCCCGTTTTCTTGGTGAAGACATCTGCAGCGACACTGGAAACTCGCTCGATAGAAGGGCTGTGTTGTGCCGTACGAACGCTTTTCTCACAAGATTGTGTGTGGTTACCCAATTCCGCCGTGCTCGGGTCCGGGTCTTCTATCAAAGGCAATGGTTCATTGTTGATGGGGCTAGGGGAAGACGTTGCCAATAAGGCCAGTGAAAAACTGAAACAACGTCCATAGGTGATTCCTTGGCATGAATGTCCGAATTGGCCATCGCTATATAGCCACATAGAAGTGCCGTTTCAATTTGTCGGGCAACTGACATATGGGGGACCTTCACCCGGGCCCTTCACTCGTTGACCATTTAGATTTTAACGATTAACTGTAACGGACGCCAGCAAACGTTCACGTTCCTTGAAAAGGTCGCCATATCTGTAATGTAATTTAATATAGAGCTGCATACTATTCAGCCCTAGTAATTCCGTTCGTGTGTTGCAATTGCAAAAAGAAGTATATATGAATCACGTATGGTGTCAAACAGAAACATGTGCACAGGGTGTCCCAGCTAACTTTAGCCAGTTTAAAAATAGGCGAAATAGCTGGACAGAACCAAGGTAATGATGTTTGCCGTCGCTTGGAGATACCCAAATTATTTTTTATTCTCCGCCTAATTAGATAATTAGTCCTAATCAATTAATGAACTTCTCAATCATTATAATAAGATGAAAATTGTCAATGAGAAAATTGAAGAGCAACATAAGAAACTCCCGATACAGCTTTCTGCTGCTCAATAAGTGCTACGTAAAAGTGTTTTTCCGAGCGTGGAACAAGCCCGCGAATACACGCAAAGTGCCTCGAGCGGCCAGTCGCTGTCTTTCTTTCTCTCCTCTCTTCGTCACCTTTCCTTGTCGTTCCTCTACTTGCTTTCTCTCTCCAGATCTCTTGGTCAAAGCTTGCTACAGCACTAACGGTATACGGCGATATGCCGAATAAACGCACGCCTGTTTTTTTGCATTGCTTGATCGGATGAGCGTAAATACATAAAATTTAACGCGTGCTTTGAATGTTTACCACGTCGTAATATATATAGCAGAAACCTCCCCTCCCCCCCTTCTACTTTTTTTTTAGTTGACAATAGTGGTGTTTGGTTCGCCTGTCGTCAGGCACCGGGTTGTTCTAAATAAATGACGAATACAACGACATCCTCCCCTCTACAATTCCCTTAAATAGAATGCGGTATTCTCAGTGGCGTAGCTAGGTCGTCTAGCACCCGGGGCCCATAGGTCTTCTGTCACCTCCCCCCCCCCCGGGTGTAGCCGGCGGAAAGACGGGTGTGTTCAGACGTATATGACACCCCACTGACCCCTTGCACCCGGGGCCCACGGCCCCCCGGCCCCCCCTGTTGCTACGCCACTGGGTATTCTGTAATAACTATGCAATAAATGCGTTGCCACAGGTTTTCTTGGAGGCGTGCTGCAGAGTTGAGTAAGAGCTGCTTAAGCTTTTGGTGCCTCTTCCTCAGGCGTCACTCCTTCTCGTATTTTGTCTTGTGACTTTCAGCGCACGGTACTTCTGTGTAGCGGAACGTAAGGCTTTAGGAGTGACCTCCACCATTTTTTCTTATTTTGTTGAAGTGTATACGGATCCACCGGGGTTGCTTAGCGTCTGCGGTGTTGCGCTGCTATGCACGAGATCGCGGTATCGAATCCCGGCACCGGCGGCCGCATTTCGATGGGGGCCAAATGCAAAAAAACGCTTGTTTGTACCGCGTATTGGGTACACGTTGAATATGCCCGTTGAAATTAATCCGGAGTCCCCCACTATGCGGTGCCTTATAATCAGATGATGAATCTGGCACGTAAAACCGCAGAATTTAATTAACTTGAAGTGTACGTGTTATTACTAACCTCTTACCATGGTGTTAAACGCGTGCTGGACCAGAAAAGGCTCCACTGTTTGTTTGTTCAGATGACCAGAGACGGTATATCCAAAACAACTGTTCTTGTTTTACTTCTCGTTGTTTGAATAAACGAACAATCCACAAAATGATGTAAGTATAGCAGTGAATAACGGAAAGGAGCGTACATTTCCGGCGTAATGAGATGCAACCATCAGGGTGGAATTCTAAGACACTGCTAACTTCACAGTAACAAATGGCTTTAGTAAAGGGTGCGAAAGTATGTGACGCTGATATATGTCTAGACAATGCTAGCCTTGTGAGCGTACCAATTCATCCCAATGTTCGTCACTGTATAATTCTTGTTTTTCTTCCCCTTGGCTACTGGTTGCCTTTTTTAGTGAATTGCCCCGCCCCCTTCTATGCGATACCCGCAATTGAGGGAATTTAAGGGTACCATGAATAAATAAATTTGCAAACCACTATTCAGATCATCTGCATTCAGTTGTAGAAATGCCCTGAAGTCGCATGGTGCCTTCCACAGCCACCTGGCTTGTCGGCTCGGCGCTAACGGCCGCTCATCCTAATTCTGACGCGGTGCTAGAGGTCCTAGACAATTATTCTTCTGCTTCAATTTTTGTAGTGCACTATGTAGCCTGCTTCAATTTTTAAACTCACCCGCCACGGTTGCTTATTGGCTATGGTGTTGGGCTGCATTCTAATGATCTCAATAAAAACCGATTCTGATTCTGATTCTGATTCTGCAGAGCACGAGGTCACGGGATCAAATTATGCCAGAAAGCACCCTATCTCAAAAAAAAAGGAAGAAAAAGAAAAAAAAAGTCACTGCCACGGCGGTTGCATTTCGATGGGGGCGAAATTTCGAAAACACCCGTGTACTTAGATTTAGGTGCACGTTAAAGAACCCCAGGTGGTTCAAATTTCCGGAGTCCCCCATACGGCGTGCCTCATAATCAGATCGTGGTTTTGTCATATAAAAACCCCATAATTTAATAATAACAATTTTTAAACTACACTTACCTTCGGAATCGGCCCACCTTTTTAGACTGCCCTACTCACGGGGACATCCCACGCTTTTTAGACTGCACTACCCACGGGAACGGCCCACACTTTCAGGCTGCACTTGCTCGCGACTGGCCCACGAAAAAGGCTGAAAATCAATAAAATGAATACGGGAAATCGCGGTTACTCGCTAAGAAAGACATTACCTTTAAATGCAAACAGCAAAATGTTCCAATCCACCCTTTCTATTGGCAGAAATCGAACATCGCGTTGGAGCAATGGAACACATTGTAAGTGACCTTTCCTTGTACCCGGGTAGGTCAACATTGTGCAAAAGCAAGGAGCTCAGTCTTTGCTCCCCTGTGGCTCTGGTAACCTAATGTCTTTACTCGGCATTATACACAAGGTCCGGATGAACAGAAAAAAAAAATATCTTTCTCCTCTTCCTTTTTGGCTCTTCACAACTATATCTATGCCATCAGTGCTCTTAATTTTGCCCTTAAAAGGGACGACTGATCGTTTCCTGCAAAATCACTCAAGCACAATCATACAAGTAGTAACGCTTTTTTAAACCTTTCGCTGGGGCCCCTTGAAAGTTGATTGCTGGCAGGGCTCGGCGGTTCATTGTCAGCGAGGCTCAAGTCCCTCTCCAGCTCGGTTTCTTCCGGCGTCAAGGAAATAGACTTGTCTCTCACCTGCTAGCTGCTTCTTGAATGTCTTCGTTTCTCTGTCATGCCCTTCTTTGCCACGAATCCTTGGCGGTTCGTTTATGCCGCAGCATACGTGCTTACATGCCGTAATTGTGTTTTAAGATTCATTTAGGAGAACGTTATGAATATGTAAGAGTAAATAGGTAGTTCATCATCATCATCATCAGCAGCAGCAGCAGCAGCATTATAATCATCATCATCAGCCTGTTTTACGTCCACTGCAGGAAGAAGGCCTCTCCCTGCGATCTCCAATTACCCCTGTCCTGCGCCAACCGATTCCAACAAGCGCCCGCGAATTTCCTCATTTCATCGCTCCACCTAGTCTTCTGTCGTCCTCGATTGCGTTTCCCTTCTCTTGGTACCCATTCTGTAACCCTAATCGTCCAACGGTTATCTAACCTGCGCATTACATGACCTGCCCAGCTCCATTTTTTTCTCTTGATGTCAATTAGAATATCGTCTATACCCGTTTGCCCTCTGATCCAAACCACTCTTTCTGTCTCTTAACGTCATGCCCACCAATCTTCGTTCCATCGCTCTTTGCGCGGTCATTAACTTGTTCTCATGCTTCTTTGTCATTCTCCAAGTCTCTGCCCCATATGTCAGCACTGGTAAAATGCAGTGATTGTACACCTTCCTTTTCAATGATAATGGTAAGCTTCCAGACAGGAGCTGGCAATGTCTGCCGTATGCGATCCAACCCATTTTTATTCTTCTGTGAATTCCCTTGTCATGATCAGGGTTTCCTGTGACTAATTGACCAAGTTAAACGTACTCTCCTTCACAGACTCTAGAGGACGACTGGCGATCCTGAACTCTTGTTGCTTTGCCCGGCTATTTGTCATTATCTTTGTCTTATGCATATTAATCTTCAATCCCACTCTTACACTCTCTCTGTTAAGGTCCTCAATCATTTGTTGTAACTCGTCTGCATTGTTGCTGAATAGGACAATGCCATCGGCAAACCGAAGGTTGCTGAGATATTCGCCATCGATCTGTACTCCTAAGCCTTCCCAGTTTAATAGCTTGAATACTTCTTCCAAGCACGCAGTGAATAGCATTGGAGAGATTGTGTCCCCCTGTCTAACCCCTTTCTTTATAGTTATCTTCCTGCTTTTCTTGTGTAGAATTAAGGTAGCTGTAGAACCTCTGTAGATATTTTCCAAGGTATTTACGTAAGCGTTCTGTACTCCTTGATTACGTAATGCCGCTATGACTGTTGGTATCTCTACTGAATCAAATGCCTTTTCGTAATCTATGAAAGCCATATAGAGAGGCTTATTATACTCTGTGGATTTCTCGATCACCTGATTAATGACATGGATGTGATCCATCGTAGAGTATCCCTTCCTGGAGCCAGCCTGTTCCCTTGGTTGACTTAAGTCCAGTGTTGCCCTTATTCTATTGGAGATTATTTTGGTAAATATTTTATATAATACTAGGAGTAAGGTAATGGGCCTATAATTTTTCAATTCTTTAACGTCGCCATTTTTGTGGATTAGTATAATGTTTGCATTCTTCCAATTTTCTGGGACCCTTGCAGTCGATAGACACTTCGTATAAAGAGCCGCCAGTTTTCCAAGCATTATGTCTCCTCCATGTTTAATTAAACCGACTGTTATTCCATCTTCTCCTGCCGCTGTTCCTCGTTTCATTTCTTGCAGGGCCCTTCTGATTACAGAGGGTAAATCTGCGATTAAAACCATGACAAAAGCACGCAGCGAAATTAGAGTCAAATGAGACAGCGTCACACTCCTCCCTCCGTCGTGCTGTCCCATTCCGGCCAAGGGTACGGCATAGTGCACAAGTTTTCACGAGGAATAGTTTTTCATTATAGTTGTGAGCACAGTGGTAGAAAACACTCCAGCAATGCGCGTCTTGCATTTTTCTTTATTTTCCTTCATCGGAACATTTGCCTACTGTTTTTCCTTCGGGATGGTAACAAGAAAAAACCGCTAGTAACTTAGCGTTTGCAGTTAAAAAAGTGCAATTTTTCCTTCACCCGCACTTCTTTCTACACGATGAAGCAGTCAAAGATTATGACTGAAACTATATGTTCTTACGTTAGCACTATCTGTTATGGGTTTCCTCAGCTGCGCAGCTGAGGCAGACTTAAAAATGTTTGAACTGTCCCGCTCCACCAACCGTCCCGCTTTTGTCGCCTCTCCCCTATTGAGTATCGTAAGGCAACGAAATACTCAACAAGTTTAGACGGATTTTTTGTACCGCAAAATGACCTAAACAAGCGAAGCTATACTGAAATTCAAGATATCGCACTGCTAAAGAACCTGCGCTGAGATTTCGACTCAAAATTTATTGTGATTTCAGTCTTTTTCAGAAAAAAACAACGTTTTCCCGCCAAACGAATGAAAATTTGTTTAAAGAATATTTTAACAGTCTAAGCTGATTTACTGTATTGCTCATTAGTATCCCTTTAAAGCGCCAGGATGACACCTATTCCAGACAGCAACCGTGGCTGTGAGTGATCTAGTCTTCAAAATATGTAGTAAATTTATCGTAAAATGTTCCGGGGACAACACACGACCGCGATTATCCCTAAGAAGGCGCCAGGAACATTTGCGTCAAACTACCGTTCACAGTGCCATGATTATGAATCTCGGGGCGGTCGCGGGCTATTGTGAGCTCCCCTATATCGGTGAGTCGGCGGTCGCTAATATTCGACTGCATCGAGATGGGTGGTCGCGGTCGAAAAAGCAATGGGCATTCATATACATAGACGGCACACGTCACCGTGTGTGCAGAGCGCAGCGACTCTGCTTAGTGCCAAGCGTACTCGGCACGGCTCAGCAGCGCAACCGCCGGGACGTCCGACGGGGTGACCCTGCGCGAGCGGGCCCGGACCGCCGGGCCCAGGCAGGCCGGGGCACGGCAACGGCACGTGCCTCGTCCTGCCCCGCGAGTTCTGGGTCCTGGCAGGCCTACCGTGGGCGAGGTCGTGCCACGGCCGGCCAGGACCCAGGCCTGCGAGGCCTGTCCGTCTAAGCCGAGCTGAGGTCGGAGCGGTGCTTTTATAGCCGTCGCCGCCGCCGCCGCGCCACGTGACATGGCAGCGTCATCACCGGCAGGATAGCATGCGTCGAAGGTGGCGTTGGCAGAGGACGCGTCCGGAGAGGGGAGCGCGCCGGCGAGGTCGTGCTCGCCTGTGCGCGCTATCCTGGAGGGCCGCCGGCTTGCGAGTCGGCAAACCTAGACACTGCGGCCACGACGGCGAAAATAGCCTCGCCATGGCGAAAAAAAAACAAACATTAGGGGATCGGTGAACGCGGACCACGCCGCTGGCTCAGTTTTTCTAACTTCTCCGATGAACCGTTTTCGCACGGTTATTGTTGCCCTTCGTGTGCCCCTGTGCTGCATGCATTAATTATTTCCATCATACTTTCTATGTACAGCGCCATGGTGTGAGTGCCTCGAAAGCAGGACCGCAGTTTGATAATTTCAATCTTTCTCACGCACGAACCATTGGAATAATATCCGTTTCTGACAGTTTCTCGGTCATGCTGCCTATCATGTCAAGTTCACGCGCTGTGCAAGCGCCATGTTTCCGAACTAATTGTTGTTGTGACCGTGGGCTGCAGTCTGGCTTTCAAGTATTTTGCTTCATTTGTTGTCAAGGGAGGTTGCAGCTGTCTCATCGTTTTAAGCATCGATGACATTTAACGGTTTTCTGAGTAAATTTCGAGGACGCGAGATCTGCCGTACCAAGACCCTCGTCTCGCAACACCAAGAACCGTGGGCGCTTTTTACAGACCCCGTGACCCAACGTGGTTGCTCACTGGCTATGGTGTCGCGGGATCGAATCCCGGCCACGGCGGCCGCGTTTCAATGGGGGCGAAATGCGAAAACACCGGTGCACTTGGATTTAGGTGCACGTTAAAGAACCCCAGGTGGTCGAAATTTCCGGAGTCCTCCACTACGGCGTCATAATCAGAAAGTGGTTTTGGCACGTAAAAGCCCCATAATTTATCTTACAGACCCCGTGGCAGCCGTGCCGCATGTAGCACTAAATGAACAGTCGATCCAAAGAGAGACGTCGGGAACACATCGCTTCCGATCCTGCGCGCGTAAGGCTGCGCAGAAGTGGGTCGCGAGTACGAGCTTAGCCTGGCACGGCCGCAGGGTTGGAGCCCACGCTATATCGACCAGGAAATGTGCCTTCAAGCACACAGGGCTTAGAGAAGGAGACTCCTGTGAAACGCCAAGGGCCGCGCCAGAGACGCCGCGTCAAAGGCTTCGCTTGGCTGATGCCGTGTCAGCGCAGGAATCGGCACGACTGCCGAACGGGGGTTTCTCGTTTACCCGTTCTATTCGTCCCGGATGCGGCGCACGCCGAAACGAAAGCTGGCGTTCGCAACGTTTTTCCACTGATATCACAGTATCACGCACGCATGTAACAGCGTTCCGCGATCAGCCCCTGCAAGGCGTCTGCTGTGCTTGCGCCGTGGCTATTGCGCATGCGCGTCTGGCACCTCGTGAGCAGATTCCGAATGAAGATTAGGAACACGGCAAGCTGCTGAACTTGCGTGCGTTGTCAGTATAATGGGACAGTTTTAGAATAGCGTTTGCAACCAAACGTGAATGCATTACGTACGTAGAGAAATAGCGTCGTCCTCATGCATGCTTCGAACATTACTAGAGAGTTTTAGAATAGGGGCCCCAATAGTTTGTGGCCCCAAAGAGCTTTGCGGGTGTTAGCGTTGGAGCACGCAGGAGTGAAGAGTTTTAGAATAGGGCTTTGCGTTTGCGGATAGCGTCTTGCGCTGACAGCGCCACTACGGCGTCAAAGAAAAGCTGCTAGAAATAATTAAATAAAATATACCATTTTATGATAGGAATAGTAATTTTGACTTGCGTGTATTACAACCTCTAAATTACAATTTAGAGGTTATTCTGTAAGGGACCGATCTCTATCGAAATTCTCGACTGCGATTGGCTCTCTCGCGTATTTTGAGCAAAGAAGCCAATCACGACCGAGAAATGCGATCCGGATCGGGCTTGATCGCGATCAAAAGTGCGCCGTGTGACACCCTTATAATATTACGGACGCTAAGAAATAGCGTTGTCGAACATGGCGGCCCTCATGGCTCCCGCTTCAGCGTTAATTCTCGTGATGGCTACGCTCTCACTCTCGCTGATCGCCAGTAACTATTGTAATGAGCTTTCGCTTTCTCTAAACTCACCTGAAACGTTAGTTATGAGGGCATAGCGCATCTATTTTCTGAAATCGTTCGGCGATTCTGGCACCCGTAGGCCTAACGAGACGCGTCCGCATAGCAACAGCAGGATGGTTGCTAGTGGATCGTCTTGGCTTGGATACTTTGGCAGGAGGCACCAGGTGGCGCCCTGTTTTATAACGTCTTCATTACGTTTGCGTTTCCGTACGGTAAACTAAAAGACTTGAAAGGACGCGCACCGTAACGTTCCGCATTGTTTACGTTTAACGTACGTAAGGCGACAAACGCTATTCTAAAACTGTGTTACGACTGCGTCTTGTTATATATAGGCGGTGGCTTCACATGCATCAACTACATTAACGGTCCAGCAGTAAACCAGGGCGCTATTCTTGAGCGATCGTTTTCGGGGATACGGTCAGTTTCGCGAGATTTCGCGTGATCCGGCACCGGACGAAGTACACGACCGACGGGACCAGTGCCAAGTCACGCGAAATGTCGCACAAGTTGCCATCCCCGAAAACGATCACGCGAGAATACCATGTAACATCCTGATATAGTAGACACCATGGCTTTCCAATTGCTCTCATCAGAGTCGACACTTGCACCTTGGCGGATGCGTTGGGACAGATACACAAATGTAGGACATCCTGGAAATTTCTTCACAGCGCTTAAAAATGAATCGTTTGGGAAACCTATCGAAATAAGTTACTTAGCCATGCGGACAAGCTCTACCTGGATGTATACAATGTGTCTCAGCTAGCACTTGCCAAGCTGTTCAAAGAAAAAAATTGATTTAAAAACATAGTGCAAAGATACAGTAATAAGACCTATGGTGTTCGTTCGTCATATACAGGGTGTTTCAGCTAACTTGGGCCAACTATTTAAAAAAAAAAAACATTGGCGCTACGCGTGTCGAATTGGCGCAGTATTGTTCGGAGCCATATGAAGCACGTCATATTTTTTTTCCAATCCGCCAAGCTTGGTAATCAACAAAGATTGCTTAATTAACTTTTTAAATACTAACTCTAGCAAAAAATCCAATACAAATGTTGTAGCGCTTGTTCAGAAACATCAGGTTATTTCACCTATATGCTAACTGCCCTGTTTAATTTTTTCCAGGCTTTCTTTAAACTGCGCGAAATTTTAAAAATACCACGTGACTGCCGGCTAACGCGCTGCGCTTTTAGTGCCCTCAAATGTAAGTTGAAGGAATTGGTAAAGGCTGGTCCGCGCACAGAGATCGATCGAACAGGCTGTCGGTGACTGCGATAGACGTTAAGCGACAAAAGGGGCGTGCCATTTTACGAAAAAAGTTATTCGACGAAAAAGCGGCCGTTACGTGCGAATGCGGTATGCGACCGGAGGCAGTATATCGCCGTCTTTCGTCACGCTGTCAGCCTCGCCCCCTCCATCGTGTTTCTTCATTGCTGCGAAAAGAAAAGAAAAAAAAAATGCCTGCGCTGCGTCAAATGATGCCTCCGGTCCCATATCGCATTTGCAAGCTGCGGCCGCTTTTTCGTTGAATTTCTTAAGAGGAAGCTTTAGCTCGAGTTCTCCTATATAAATGCACGTAAAAGGAGAATTCGTTTTTCTCGGCAACCACTGCACCAAACTTGACGAGGTTTGTTGCATTTAAAACAAAAACTTAAAATCTAGTGACTGTTGGTTTCGATTAGAATTTTTTATTTCGATCGTCAATTTTTTATTAAAAATTGGCGAAAATCAAATTGACAAAATCGAAAGGATTAAACATGAGGCGGAGAGCATTCCTCAGTGCTATGGGCGAAGAAAGTGTGTACAGTGACCAAGCAAAGGAGAGCTGTATGGAATGGCTCACATAACTGCGGCCACACGTTCCTTGCTCACCTTGTTTCCTGTCGGTGGGGGCGGCGCGTAATGCGCACTGCACGCTGGGACGCCGAGCACGGACGCCAGACGCGACCGCGAGCATAAACATTACCGGCGACGTGTGGTTTCCTGTTACGGACGCGGGCGTCCCTTGGAGCGAAGCAGCTAAGGAAAAGCATTTTAGGGCGAGTGCGAAAGCGATCGTCATCGGTCGCGCACGCGTCCACCGACTGACAGGATGCGCGATAAGCACGGTGTCGCGTGCTACTCCTGCGCGCAAAAAAAGCGACGGGTAAGTGCGATACCGTGCCCGGCGCCGTCCGCTACCCACGCTTTCGATGCAGCTGGACACAATCGGCCAGCGCAGATAATGGCAAGTCGCGAACGCGCGTCCTTTCGAAGAAGAGAAACGGCAAATACGCGACCCGCTGTAGGATACAGCGCGGCCACGTGACTGCCATGTGCCGGCATCGGGCGGCCACTGTTGGGCCGATCTGGCAGTTGTGCTGCCTTTCGTTCTTACCCGGACGCGAGGCAAACTGTGGCCGATCGCTCCAGTCTCCAAAACACTCGAGATTTTAAGACTTTAGTCGCGGTGGGCTAAAGCGCCCGTTTCCCACACCCGTTTGGCAGCTGACGCTGCCAAGCTCGGGTTGCGGCAGTCGTGGTTGCCGAGATAACGGCGGTTATCTGCACGGCGTGTTTGGTGCTTGCCGTGCTACTGAGGGCAGAAGACAAAACTTGGCATGTCGTCTACGCGCAGAAATTCGCCAGCCTGGGAACCTTCGCCATCACGTATACGATACGAAGGATTCGCCATCGTTGATCAACGCCATGCTGTTCTTTTTTTTTTTTTTCTTTAAAGGGGGAGTAGTTTACTGGGATTTGCCTTCGTCTGCTTCAGGCCCCATTTGCAAGACTGTTCAGTTGATCGATACCCTGGACGATTATCAACCGATAATTTAATTCGGAACAAACCACATTCGTGCAACCCGAGCGTCAAGAACAGCGAGGGATGGTGTTTCGCCTGAAATAACTAATTTATTTACGGAAGCTGCTCATTATCGGAATTCGCGTGTTGCTCAAAAAAGATGTATGGGAACATAATCCGCTGCTTTTCAGTTCGCTGATCAAAAATATAGTTCATGGGCAGGAATTTGCTAGAATCGCGAGATTCCTCGTGAACTGGTAGACTGAGCGAGAAATACGGTGAGCACTCGGTGATGTCGCCAATGAGTCATTTCGGGCATTAAGTCTACTCACGCAGATGTGTGACCTGCGTCACATCGTTCGACGGCAGAGTCGCACTTTGTTGTAAGGGCAAGTCGTCAAAGATCACGCACATTAATTAACAAGGATCGTGCGCACGCTCTTCATTGTCTTGCAGCCGCCGTTGTCGAAAACACGGCAACGCAGTACCACTTCGCAATTTTATGATAATAGTGGAAGCTATCCCGACGACTAAAGTCGAGACTAATGTATTTGGAAAAGAAAGAAAAAAAAGGGGGGGGGGGAAGAGGGCGCGAGAAAAGAAAAAAAACCAAGGGGGCACCCGGGTTTGAACCGGGGACCTCTCGATCTGCAGTCGAATGCTCTACCACTGAGCTATACCCCCGATGATTTCCAGTGACTGCCCTTATGTTTTAAACATCCTCGGGCGACTTTCCCAGACTGAGTAGCCGCAGGAGTCTCCCTGGTTCATTGAAAGGTAGCAAACTAATCGAGTATGGCGGGATAGTCATGGCCTTTGTAATTGCGCTTTGCAAAATGTCGCGAGGTAACACCGTACTTCATGAAATTTAACATGCATTTGGTCTATGGTCTCAGTATGCGGACAAAGGCAACAGTTGATTGGTCATGACTAAAAACTACCTCATTCCTTTACTATGTTTTACTTTTTTATTAATTCTGCAATTTTACATGTCGAAAAC
Source organism: Dermacentor andersoni (assembly GCF_023375885.2). NCBI lineage: Eukaryota > Metazoa > Arthropoda > Arachnida > Ixodida > Ixodidae > Dermacentor > Dermacentor andersoni. The sequence continues at coordinate 31,159,268 of NC_092814.1, read as the reverse complement.
TAAGATCTGATTATGAGCTCACAAAGGTGGCAGTTTGGGCACGTTTGCATTCCATAAGGACAAGTGAAGGAGCGCGAACTGGACAAAGAATAAACGTTTAATAATGCGAATGAGTGAGAAAGAGTTCTTTCCTCACCCAAGGCGGGTGGCCTCCTCAGTCCAGGTAGCCATTGGCCCTTGCTACTTCCCTGGCCCGGTTCCCCAGCTTTCGCTGGTTCGCCAAGCCCGGGGCCGCGAGAATGGCCTCCCGCGATTCTTGGTGGTCTTCTTCTGTGCTTTTGTTTCGGTTCTTGATTGACAAAGACATAAAAAAGAAGCACGTTCCCACACAAAATCGCTAATGGATGTCTGTATGTGCCTTTTTTTATGCTTGCGTCCAGTCCGCGCTTCTTTATTCGTCCTGATTATGAGGCACGCCGTAGTGGGAGACTCCGGGTTAATTTTGACCACCTGTAGTTCTATAACCACGCTTCAACAGAAAGAACTTGCTGAATTAAAAGCGTTTCCACCTCAGGAGGAACATAAGTTGAGAGAACCTGTCCCAGTGTATCCTTATATATTATTTGAAAACATGTATACACATGATAGGAAAGGGAAAGCAAGGAGCAGGCTGGCAACTGCCACCGGAAGGGGCACGCCGCCTGCCTACTCTTCAGAAAGGAGGAAGAGAAAGAAACATAGAAATAGAAGATAGGAAGAAGGGGAGGAAAGAGGAAAGAAAGCGCAAGACGACAAATCTCAAAGGAATAAGCAGAACACACACAGTACAGGTCACACACAGTAGGGCCGGTTACTGCAGGCCACGCCACTAAAGAATGTCGAAATAGCAGAAATAGTGTCTGAGGTCCCGTCACCCGAGCTACAAACGTGGACCTAAGTTAGTTACTTCTAGAAAAGTAAGGAGAGCGGGATGAGCCAGATCGCTTCGAGACGCACAAGCACTGGGGTACAAACATTCGTCGAGTGTCGTACACCGCAGGCCAAGGAGATGATAGTCTCTCACTAGCGACATGCGCTGCGCACTGAAAGCGGGACACACCAATATCTGGTGCTGAAGTGTCTCGCAGCAGCCGCAAGACGTACACGATAGACTGGTCACACTTCCTTGTCGGTATAAACGTTCGCACACGTTCACACAGCCAACATTCAGTTTTAGTAGTTGTGCTCCATCGCGACGAGGCAAGCCTCACCGCGAACACGGGGCCGGCACGTTCTCTTTACAACAATCCAAAATAAGGCGCACCATGCAAGAAAACTGGAACAGCCAGTCTACAAGTGCAGCGTAAGGAAAGTGCATGCACAAGTCCTTGGTGTTTTGTTAAAAAAATTGAATCTTTTTCTATACGTATGAAGGTTCACCTTGCAATATGTATTCTTTGCACGTCGCATTTGCATTAGTTTGGGCTGAAGTCAAACGACGTCCGTACCTTCTTTGTTTCATCTTGCGAATATTGCCAGTAGGATGGAAGGAGGTCGGCTTATATTTCGCTTCTGCGCTTCTTTATCGAAATTCCATTGCAGGCGGCAGTGATGTCGATCACTTGATCTGCTTATATTTGAGTTGGAGCATAGCATACGGTTTTACGCGGTTTCACTAGAGCGGGACGTAACGTAGTGTCGGCGTGCGACGTGATTTTCTGTAAAGCAAGCACGCATGCACGCACGCTGCAGATTTTCCCACTACTCCTAAAGTTTAAAGAAACATTACGTAGATATGTGAACAGCGGCATTTTGTTCGCACTCGTCTGTACGCGTGTGCTACTATACTTACGAAAGCACTTTCAAATTCGAACAAGTTAGATGTGAACTTCATGCTTGACCAATTTCTTCCGTTACATTAGTTCTCGCAACGACGAGTGGTAGCTCGCGGTCACTTCGATTATGCATTCTTTAACTTAGCAAAAAGAAGAAAGAGCAAAAGTTGCCGCATATTCAGCTGAAGGGGATGCCACTGTCTTACTTTACATCTAAAACTTGAGTCGTGATCTGAAATATTTACCATATGTTAAACTTGTAACCCTTTTGACATAAGTATAACGCGGTGTTAAAAATCACTGCCTTTGACTGCCTATGTCACCCACCTTCTTATCTGTATGTAGGAATGTTCCCATGTTTTAATGTAATACCCTACTGCAAGTTATAACTTACCTTTTCTCCATCATTGCTTTCCATTATACGTTACATTTTGTTAGTTATCTCACCCGCCTAGCATTCATTCAATTAAGCCGCGCCAAGCGGTTGGCCGATCGCAACCACTTTCGTAAGCATTTCACATCTGGTAGAAACCGGAATTTATCGCTTAAAATCGCGTCCTCCAAGGAATATGTTCGGACTACGAATCGAAAAAAAAAAAATGTTGGTGCATCCATCCTTTGGAGATGATTGACGAGGTTAATCGGCGTCAAAGTTGGCGTCAAACAGGTTTATTGAAAAGCAGCACATGCGCAGTGTCACATACCCTGTGGCACAAGTTGGTCTGACAATTGGTTTTAAACTCGGTTACCTGTAGTACAGCAGCAGCAGCCCGATGGTTTACCCTTTAGACCATGCACTACCCAGGGTCCTAAGTTGGCTGGGAAACGGTTAGCCGAGGACGGGACGGACGGACGGACGGACGGACGGACGGACGGACGGACGGACGGACAGACAGACAGACAGACAGACAGACAGACAGACAGACAGACAGACAGACAGACAGACAGACAGACAGACAGACAGACAGACAGACAGACAGACAGACAGACAGACAGACAGACAGACATATTCCGGTGAGGGCTTTTGCTCCGGATATTACATTATTGTTTGGCCGGTAACTTTACGACAGTCGGTTCCTGATAAGGAAGAAAAGCTTGCGTGCGACAGGTGTATTAAAATTTCGAAAAGGGGAGAGGTATACAGGTGCAATCGCTATAGCGTACTATGATGGACAAAGAACGGTCTGCAGCTCCGCCCCCTCTGGTTATCTCTCAAAACACCAATACCATCACGTTACAGACGAACCGACCTCCGCAGTCCATAGTTTGGTCTGCAAATTTGTATTGACACCCGCATGAGGAGCATGCGCTTTGTTAAAGTGCCGCATGTATTCCGCGTTTGTCGATTTGTATTTTTTGTTGCTAGGTTGATCTTGTAATGACATCTGCTTTCATGTCTACGATAGCAATGCCATGTGTCGCGCACTCTGCGCCTCATAGGAGGCTTGCACCACAACATCGCCCCCACTGTATAAAATCAGTAACTTAGTATGACTCCTCGCCATGATTAATTAAATAACCAACCCGCCGTGGTTGGTCAGTGGCTATGGTGTTCGGCTGCTGAGCACGAGGTCGCGGGATCAAATCCCGGCTATGGCGGCCGCATTTCGATGGGGGCGAAATGCGAAAACACCTGTGTACTTAAATTTAGGTGCACGTTAAAGAACCCCAGGTAGTCGAGATTTCCGGAGTTCTCCACTACGGCGTGCCTCATAATCAGAAAGTGGTTTTGGCACGTAAAACCCCATAATTTAATTTTTTTAGTTAAATATAGAATTTGTCGTATTTCTCACAGGCCGGATCGAAGGCAGGAACGATGTAGCATCTCCTTGTGTAGAAGAAATGTATAGTTTTAAATCATCGGTGTGAAAATGGCTGCCCTACCCCAAACATAATCCGAGCGCGGGCAAGCGAAGCTTCGCATGGAAAGGCCCACCCCCGCTTCGCTCCAGGATGCGGAGAAGCGAGAACAGGTCAGTTGCGATTGCTAAATATACGTGCACCGATAAAGCGAGGCGACGCTAGGAAAGGGAGGGCGCCACAACACAAAAGCGGGGGCACGGCCTGTTTTGACGGCTGCTGTTTACGGTGCCAGCTGAGGGAAGGGAGAGCGGGCGAGGACAAGAGCACTGTCCACTGCTGCCAGATAGTCACTGCATGCGCCACGGTGTTCGGAGAGTTGTTTACACGTGGCGCGTAGTAGACTGCCCGCACTGCCGCAGAGCACAGAATGTCAGAATGCGTCGTTCCGAGCTTCTTGGCACGGCTATGAACACGGGCTTTGTGGTTTGGCGTGCTCCGAAAGATAAACACCGCCGTCTATCTTTCGGGGTGGTCGCCTCTCGCTTTTTTATTCTGCTCGTTCCTCTTCCTGATTGTCCTTTTCTCACCTTGGTGTATTTTCGCGCCCGCGTCACCACTTGTGCGGTCGTGTCTCCACCTGACATGGAATGATATCGAGCAGGAGCTGGAATTAGGCGCTCCAGAAACATTTCCACTGCGTATGGCCACGCGTGAACCCTCAGAAGTTCTTCGGTTTCACGTGCCAGAACCACGATATGAAGCACACCGTAGTGGGGGACTCCGGATTAATTTTGACAACCAGGGTTTCTCTAACGTGCACCAAATACACGGTACCTGGGTGCTTTTGCATTTCGCCTTCTTTTTTTTTTTATTGAAGTGAATGTTAGGAGAGGTTGGCGCCTTTAATGTGGCACCGGCTACTCCTTGTCACTTGGCAAACGAAACAAATTTGCGTAAAAAGGGGAGAATTGCGACACAAAATATAACACTCAGTAGAACACCGGATCAATAAAAAAATATACAGTCCAACAGTACATGAGTCGCAAAGTTCTGTGCATTAGTTCAGTCCACGTACGCATATATAAAGCCAGATGTTTTGAACAGTCAAAACATACAACACATGTAATACACTGCAACTACAGAACAGAATTATACATATTGCGTAAAAGTTGCGATCACCACATAAACCAAGCCTCAATCGATATGCCGCGGCTGCGGCCGGGATATGATCCCGCGCCCTCAGGCTTAGCAGCTTAACGCCAAAGCCACTACACCATCACCGCGGGTGGCCGCCAGAATCAATAGCTGTCATAGTTTTCGTCCTTTCCGATGGGCAGGTGTTTTAAATGCGAAAGCATTGCTATGCCCACCCAACGATGAAACCCGTCCGTCCGTCACGTAAGACGAGATCGCTTTCCAGATATAGGACCCGCAGCAGCGAGCGAATTCACATTTGTGCTGCCTCTCGCTTCAACGCAGACTAAGCGGCGAGAACAAAGCGCACACGAAGCTATCAGCACTCTGCCCACTGTGTCCCCCTATCGCAGATAGCCTTCAAGATAGGGCCCGCGCGGCCGCGCCATATACAGCCGCCGCGGGAACACGGTTGATAATGGTTCGCCACGAGAGGAGGCAGCGTCTTCGACCACGTCTACGTACAGTACGAGGTCTACCAAACGTAACACTGTTCAATTACGTCACGTACTACAGCACGCATCGGTCATTGCTCATCTTCCACGAAGCAGGGGCATCATCCAAACACCCCATCATATAACATGAGTGAACATTGCTACTACTCGCTTCTTCATCGTCGTCTCATGCTGGTCTCAATTAACATTTCGGTGTTGCAACCGCGCTTCCCTGTTTCACGATCCTGTCGCGGTGTTTCTCGCAATTATGTCAAACACAGCAGCATAGGACGATGAAACAGCAGGGGATTAGCAGAAAATGCTTATGTGTCATTTATTTAACTCCAACGGGAGATTCTGCGAGTAACTTTTTTCCAACTCATCGCGTGGTCTTCCTTCGAGTAGTTGCAGCGCTATACAGGGTGTCCCAACTATCATGCACCAAAATTTGAAAATATGCAAATGCCACGTAGCTGGACACAACCAAGGTAATGTTGTTTGCCGTCGCTTGGAGATACTCAGATTCTTTTCTTTTTTTCATTCCGCCTAATTAGAGAATTAGTCTTCTGAATTCAACTTCTGAATTATTATGATTAGATGAAAAGTGTCAGTGAGAAGATTGTAGAGCAGCATGAAAAACTCCCGATTCAGCTCTCTGTTGCTCTATACGCGCTACATTAAAGTGTTTTTCCGAGCGTGAAAGAGGCCCGCGAATACACGCAAAATTGCAATGCCGTGCGACTGGCCGCTCGAAGCACCTTGCGGCTGAGTCAGCCCGACTGCATGGGGTATGTTGACTCAGCCCAACCCGTGTGCAGCGTGCATGTAAACGCGGACGCGTCGCGCCCGCCAATGCCGAGTCTCGAGGACCACTGTGACGTCGCGATCTATGCGCCGCCAGCGGGAATAGTATCAGGACAACGCAGAGACATGCACTGTGCAGTGAAAGCTCACCGTAGCGATAAGACCCGTGAAACAGAGCCGTTGCAGACGGCAGCGGGAACCGGGAGCCCAGTTCGAACGCGTCGATGTCTCGGCTCGACCATGGCTCGACTCTGGGAGCCGTCGTTGTGCAGGCTCGTCAGAAGCGAGTTCATGTAAACGCGGTCAGGTTGGGCTCGGTCAGCCCGAATCCTGACTCGACCCGCTCGCGTCGGATTCATGTAAACGTGGCCTGTGTTGTTGTTGTATATTTGATTTGCTGGCTCGCTGAAACGATAACGGCGTTGAATTTCAAGGACGAATGCTACAGCAGAACACTGCGCAGCGTATTCCCGTGCTTTCGAGTCGCGTGCTCTATTTTTTTTTCTTGCAATATTTTCGCTCACACACATTCCGCGACACTCGAACACAACAGGGTTCTCGCTGCGCTATTCGCGAAAGCCGTATAGCAGGCGATGTATGTATATCAGCTGATGTATATGCTCGTTTTCGTTTTCACGAGCCGTGCCGCGACCGTCGTGTTCGCTGACGCGCGCGACCTTTGCAAGCGCATCAGCGAAGCGCGTTGTCTTGTCGCCGCGTTGCACAGCGCAACCTGCCCGCGCCTGCTGACGCACGTCCATTGTGCAAACGTACCAGCTCCCAAGCACGAACGCCTTATGCCGGGTCGCGCGAGCCTCGCATTAATTGACGGCCGCCGAACGGAAGCGCCGCCGCAGTGCCGTTGCTGCCGCGGCTGCGCTGTGGAATATACGGGAACGCTCCTGTAGGTCAAGTGAGTTCAGCCTTGTGCGCTTCCGATTAGACAGCCTGAATGCGCGCTTTGCTATAGCCCGCTGATGTAGTATATGACCGGTATTTGCAACCTCGTATCGCAGAATTATCTGCACTAAAGGGACAACGGCATCTATTACGGTTGTCGCTTCCGTGATCTTTTTGTGTTGCCGTTCGTTGGCAAAACACACCGACAGGCATTCAGCAGGCGTGGCTACAGTTTGAGCCCACCATCTGATTCCGCTTCTCCTGGGGTTCCCAATCGTAGGCTTGTATTGTTGGCAAACAGCTAGCCCTCCGGCGTTAGTATAACAGTAATGCAGTTCTTGAATTTACTTGTGCAGATGCGTTAATGACCGAGGCTGTGGGAATAGTGTCGTTGACACGCTCGCGTTCCTTCTGGTTGTGCATTAGGCAAACAAAACCATTCTCTTCCCCTATACGTATACGGTATATATTCTTACAGGATCGAGAAACGTCCTCTCTTCAGCACAGGGGTGAACTTGGAGTTCTTTGACAAGCGTTCGTTTCTCACCAGAAAAACAATAAAAGACGGTGGAAGAGGGACAAGTTGGAGTTTCGACACTTGCAACTCGTCAGAATGTCAAAACAGTGCTGTGTTTATTACACAGTTCACCTTGCACAAAAGGGAAATTCGAAACGCTCGCAGCTGCGGCTTGGAAAACAGTAAGTGTCAAGCAGGCACCTTTGATCCGTGTATCCATGTCCGCTGACAAGTTGCTGAAGCTTTTTTATAGCTGTTCAATCCAAAACAAGCGTCCTTCCGCTTTTTATTCCTTGCGCCGTTCTATAAGAAATCGCGCATGTAATGATTATTTGCAGATGTTTGACGAGGGAAAACATTTGTTGCAGTATACGTATACATAGCATCAGCTATCATGTCTTATCGAATTAATGACTATAAGGTGTGCTCGGAAGATGCCGCGAGCGCTGTCCGCTTTTGTTTACTATCAAGAATATTAAGCCAGAGTAGGGAAGCCGCGATACCCCTTCTTGTAGATTTAAACTTTCCTCACACAGTCAAAACGCATTTGTAACGAAGTGCTCGCGACCTGCAAAATTCTTCGTTATGCAGGACACTTAGTTGTAAAGCTCACGTATACCGTACCGCTTACATCAGAGTAGGCTAAGCGCGTTCAAGAAAAGAAAAAGTTTATTCAACATCAGTTCAAGAGTAAGCTAGTGAAATAAGTCGCTATTTCATTTTTGTTTTTTGTGCACACTTTACCTGACTGCGGGCTGACAATGTGCGAACTGTTGCGAACCTTACTGCACCGAAGTTCTCAGCACGCTCCGCGGCGACACGCGGGAGTTACGCAAGGCAAAGCTTCCTGGAGATTCCTGGAGCAGTGCAGCAGGACTACTTGTGACATCATCACGCTTGCCGCCAGCGCAGAGCGCACCTTGGCGACGTCTGCCGAGGGCAGTGACGGCACCTCTATGTATATACGCGGCGTTCATTGTAATGCAACAAATCAGCCGTCGGGGACGCCTAAATTTCTTTGTTCTACCGGCAAATTTGTTGTAGTGGTCTTCGTTGTAGAGGCGTTCATAATATATATGAAAGATAAATTCAACCGGGACTGAATCAATGCTTCGTTATATAGGTCATTTCGCTGTATAGGCGTTTGTAGTAAGGGCGTTCGGCTGTAGTGCAGAGGTAGAAGAAAGAAATAATAGCAAGGATGGTTGCATTAATTTAATCGTCTTGACTTCTCAAGACTGTGCTGATGATATGTGCACAAACGACCTCCCTTTACTTCGCTACACCATTTCCGCCCGTCGAAAAGGCGCAAGATTCGTTGCTTACTACTATACTAACGACAGGGCAACGCCACCATATCCCACGCACATTGGTGCACGCTGTCGAATCCGCCTAGCATGGCGACAAATAGATCCAGTGGATCAATTTATGACCATGTGTGCTGATGGCTGAAGAGCAAACGGTTCAAGATTATACTCCAAGTAAACCTCACAGTGTAGTATATTCATTGAATGTGACGATTTCTGCACCACAAGGTTAACGCTGTAACGTGCTGTTTATTGTTACAGTCAGGCGAATAGGAGATACACAGTCTTGCATAAAACATGTGCGCGAACATTTTGCGCTCTCCGCCCCAGTCTCTCCGCCCTGTTCATGGAAACGAGCAAACCTGTTATTCGTAAAATGCGTGCAGAAGAAGAGACGTGCGATGGTAAATACATTCAGTGCCAATTCGGTGCGTGCGTCTCCGTCCTATCTCAATAGTTTCCAGCAGCGCGCAGACACTCGTGCAAAACAGCGCGCAGATTGGATCGGCGCCGGTGCCCTTGGAGTGGCACAGCTCTCCCTCTTCTGATGCAAGATCACAGCAACTTCTGTAACGAGGTTGCGATTTCACTCACGTTCTCGCACAACCCAGCGTCTCCTCGAGCTGCAAGAAGCTTTCACGTTCATGTGCAAGAGGTGTACGTGTGATAGTCGCAAATAGCGATGTCGCTATACGGGTGACAGTAACTGCTACGGGCTGTATCTCTAACCAATCAGCGAGCAATGTATTTTAACCGTGCAGGCCCTAACGTGGGGTTCAGTCGTTCTGCTCATTAGCTAAAACCGGAACTGAGCTCCCCATTTATGTTCAGCCCTGCCTTCCTACGTGGCTCGCTTGAACTGTGATTATTTGCTGTCCGATTTAGTTTTGTGAAAGCACGAAATATATCCGCCGTGGTGGCGCAGTGGCTACGGCGTTGACAAGGACCGCATGACCCAATGTGGCACACGTGGCGGTCAAGCGGCCTCAAATGGTGTACACTCAAATAGAGCACACGGGCGACTTAAACGAAGCTACTATGTTTACACAGTTCACACTTGTGCTGCAAAGTTTAAAAGAAAAAGTGATTTCTTCTCTCTAACATGCGACATATAATGGGCAGGCGGTGGCTGCCGTACGAAATCCGTACGCACTGCCTTTCAGAGCTGCGATCGCGCCCAACGGCTCGAGGTGAAAGACGTTGCACAGGCGATCGCCTTTGAGAGAACGTGAATCGGAAACAATTTAGCTATGAACGGCACAAAAATGCTTGCCTTTACACTGCTAGGTCTCGCCGTCAACACAGTCATAAACACATGCAAACACCACAAAAAGAGAAAGAGAAGTGCGCTGTCAGTTGTTTCCTAACCACGCCCAACCGCTTGAAGAGGAGAGGAAGGAACAGGAAGGAAAAAACGATAAAGTTAGACACCCCACAACACACGTCACATCACACGCTGACTATGATCGTTATAGACGAAGTCACGTATAAATCAAAGCACAAAATACCGATGTCATATATAGTTCGCATTACTACACTTTGATCTTAGCCAAAAGGCCGAGAAGGTTCGCATTAGAAAGCCATATATTCACGCATGAATGTCGCACTCTTTCAGCACACTGAAACACTACTGACAGTGCGAGGTAAATTTATTTTAGGTGGAAGACAATTTCCTGTGTCGTATCGATGGGCAAAGAACATGTATAAATAAATGCGAAGGTCTTTCTACCTAGATTTCGTTCAAACTGTCAATTTTGTGTTCCGTATACATGCCCTACACCAGGGTTGCTATATATATATATATATATATATATATAAACGAGAAGAGAGGGGGTTAACCGAGGGTTCCGATTTTTATTAGTCATATCATAAGAAGCCAACAAACACTCACACCAAGGACAACATAGCGGAAATTACTTGTGCTTAATAAATGACATAAAGAAACGATAAATTAATGGAAATTATAGTGGATGAAAAAACAACCTGCCGCAGGTGGGCACCGAACCCTACAGGTTGTGCACCGAACCCTATGCGAAGGTTGTGGGTTCGGTGCCCACCTGCGGCAGGTTGTTTTTTCATCCACTATAATTTCCATTAATTTATCGTTTCTTTATGTCATTTATGAAGCACAAGTAATTTCCCCTATGTTGTCCTTGGTGTCAGTGTTTGTTGGCTTCTTATGATAGGACTAATATATATATATATATATATATATATATATATATATATATATATATATATATATATATATACGAGAAAACGATGCTTTATTCCCTACGTTTCAGCCGGAGTCTCGGGAGCTCCCAAAACGGCGCATATGCTTTGCGTTTCGTGAGTGCTGTGGAGGACAGTACTGCTACTGAGGACAAACAAAGATGAGACCATTGCAGCAGTACAGTTATATGTGTTTAATAGAAATTACGAAGCCATACTCCCGCCTATGTTGCATGGTTAAGGAGCGACCGTAGCGCGTTAGAGTGGAAATGGACGAAGTGGGCGGTGTCTTCTGCCAGTCGAACTATGATGCATTTTGGTTTCCCCAAATATGTTTCATTTTTCCGCAGCCCGTGACACAACATCCATCAGTGGCGATTTTGGCAATGATTGTATATTCGTGCCCATAATTCGTGTCCTGCGCACCCCCATTGTGGCCAGGGGGTTCGCTCGAGCTTCCTTGATCGACGTCGTGCCTTGATTGAGCCGGCCGCGTAATGCAGGGCCAGCCTTGAAAGCAGCTTCAATCGAGCCCGGCCGTGTGGCCAACAGAAGGACTGCGTGCCGTCCAGGAAACTACGGGAATTCGTTGCTGCACGAGGAGTACACGTGACGGAAACGCTCGCTGCGCTTCATCTGGGCCGCGTATACGCCCGTTTTAGAAGCTGCGCAGCACGCGCTTCCTATAATGCAGTGTCGTGAAGCACGATGACCGACAGTGACTGATCCTGCATCCTCGCCGCACTCGCCGACATGCCGAGAGAAATCAAACCGCAGCAAGGGCCACCTGTACCTTACTGAACGCAGAGGAAAACAAAACGAAAGCGCAGCATGTCGGGAGAGAGACATTTATTTGTGATAAAATAATAAAATATGCGGTTAGCTTACAAGCAGGCAGGTAACATGTGTGTATCTTAGAGCTATGCAGAAATCAGTATCGTGAGGAAAAAAGAGCAGTACCGGATTTACGAACGCTTTCGGTGTTCGTGATGTGGCAACAGCAACTTCAGTGATGCTATTATGTTCTCTCTCTGACACACACACACGCATCATCCTCAACCGTCCCGTGCTTGCATGTGTTCAGGATTCCAAGGGAAAAAATGTCGACCCCATCGGTCTCATTTCCTTGGCGCGCCAATTGGTCAACGCGACTTTTCCAAGTGGGCAGCTACCGCGTTCTATAGTCGCCGCTTCCCAGCGTTGCTACCTTAAATTCTGATGATATTCCCGATGTTCCAGAGCTCCAGCGGACGGCGTTCTACGACAGGCTTCGGCCCCTGTTACAAGACGCGCAGTTATACGACACATGTTTGGGCGTCTTTTGACACCGCGTGGAATGACAATCAAGTAAGGGAGCAAGAAAGCGTGAGCGCTATACTGCGAAGAATCCTCCTACGTAAACACACGCTGCACGTTTCTAAGGGGCACAGTGAAGCGCGTGAAAAGCAGACTGCCGTCGTTTGACAATCTTGTCTTCGCTGATCGGCGCTTTGAACACTAACCTATATGCGAGTGCCTTTCTGAACTTCTTAACGTCTGTTAATCCTGCTTACCGAGAAAATTCACGCCAGTGTAGTTTGTCTGTTTTCCTTAGTTTTCTTTTTATTATTATTGTCAGCCCGAAATGTGACGTTTCAAAAAGAAAAAAAGAAAAAACGAAACGGCAGCGCCGCTGCATCTTCTTAACGTCGCGTTTTGCGGCTCGTATTTATTCTTATAGTGTAGGGACAGTAAGGGAGCGTAAACACTACCAGGAGGTGTAAATATAAAGATTCTTTATTGGGCAAACTAGAGCTCAGCTAGAAAGACAAGCAACACTCAAATGACACCGATTTCGGCGAGCACGTTCGTGGGCCGTCGAGAATAGAAATAGCATAAACGTGCCGTACCGTACCTTGAACTTAAATTTAACCAATTTGTCCGTAACCGCTTTCGCGTCTAGTAGTAGCATTTCCTCACCTTCGCACGTTACCCTTTTCCTTTCGCGCCCTCCTCCCATGAATGCGAGTTGCGAGCGAGTAGTGCCAAGGCATAAATTCACTCGTTTCATGGCTCCATCGGTTGTACCCATTTTCTGCGTGCTCTCCCCTACCTCCTCTCTACCATTACACCCACCTCCCCTCTGAACAGTTGCAAGTTGTAGAAAGGTAAGGGCTGCAGTTCTTGCAGTGCTTTTACGGGGGGCCGCGTATAATTACAGCCGTCAAGAGGGTATTGTGGCGACGCCCAGGGAGCTCCAGAGGGCATTCGATGCGGTGCAAGCGAGTTTCTCGCGTCGCCTTTCCTCTGCCGCGCTCTGTCTGGCACACCCCCGATACGGTGTGCCAGGCAGCAGCAGCAACAAGAGCAGCAGCAGCAGTGGTGGGAAAGTAGAAGGAAGAGGCAAAGAAAGCTTCGCTTTAAAATTAGGCACGGCGCGGATCTAATGTCACTAGCACCACACAAGAATAAACTTCAGAGGAAGCTTAGCTCGGGTGATCCTATCTAAATACATGTAAAAGGAGAATTCGTTTTTCTCGGCAACCACTGCACCAAATTAGGCGACGTTTGTTGCATTTAAAAGAAAAACTTAAAATCTAGGGACTGTTGGTTTCGAATTTTTGATTTAGGTCGTCAATTTTTTATTAAAAATTGGCAAATATCGAAAATTTTCAGAAAACGAAACTATCAAGTTTACAACTCTGTAACTCAGCAATGAAAAATGATATCACAATTATGGTGATTACATCTACTAGTACATTTAAAGCGAACAACATTGGTATGTCACACATGAATCTAAAAAAAACATTAGTAATATGTAAATAGAGCTTTTGCAGAACCCTTGTACACAATGTAAAAAATTCACGTAAGATATAAAATGACACGTCGAATTTGTCCGCTTTCAATGATCTAATGGATGCCATTTACAGAACTGCGATATCTGTTCTCGTTGCAGAGCCACTAATTTGTAAACTTCGTGGCGAGGTTGCCACACTTAATCACATGTTATGGGAATGTCAGCACTTAGCAAACAAGTCGGGCAGTGCCGACCCCTCCGTCTCTTCTACCGCCAGCCTCCGCTCACGCTGGAAGACCGCACTGCTCAGCTCGAACCTGACAGCACAACTCTAGGCCGTCCAGCGAGCCGAGGAAGCCGCTTCGAGACAAGGTCTCGGAACCGCGTCCGCGGTGGGTACCCAGACCCACTAAAATGACGCCGGACTCAAATCTTACTGATTTGAAAATAAAGTTTACGCTCTCTATTTTTTTCAAACTTCCGAATTTTTGAAAGCTTTCTTAACAAAATTCAAGCCCTAAATCGATATTCTGCTTCCTAAAATCACTAAAATTTAACATTTGCTCTCAAATGCAACAAATTTCATTAAAATCGGTCCAGGGGTTATCTCAGAAAAACATTTTTGCGTTTTACCTGTATTTGAATATGTAGCGTCGGAGTTGGGCCCGAGCTAAAGCTTCCTCTTAACAGGGGTTCACCAGAACAAAGTTCAAAAGAAAACAAATGATGGCATACACATGACCGAGCAAGTTCATAAACCGTGAGGTCGGCGGTAGAGCTTTCCCAAAGGACGCTGGCGAGCCGATTTTGTTGAGGTGGATGCGATTGCTGGGCTGGGTTTCCCGAGTTTAAATCTGACGACTTCCCTCGAACAGGTTGAGCTAACTCGAGGGCAACTACCGTGAGCTTCGTTGCAGACGTTGGTTTGTCATCTCTTACGTCAACTAATCACTCGGGGTTCAGACGCGGCTAGGTGGCCCAGGCGCCGTTGTTAGATGGGAAGAGGACTTGGCGCCCGTAGATGCCGCGTCCCATAGCTTACATGTAGTACTCAAAAACCCAGCATCATTCGTTACATTTACCCCCTTCCCCAACCCGGGTTGACACGATGGGGGGGCTCTGGTTCTGGCCAACGGTTCTTCCCGGACAAGGGAGCCGCCAGAGGTTCTACGCTCAGCACACAAAAAACCATGTTGGTTTTCAGGGACACGAGCCCAACCGACCCTCGGATTACCTTAACACAAAGGAGGTCAAGGCAAACAACCATGGAGACCACAAAAGCCGTACGCGAGATAGGGATACCGCATCAGGGTGCGTCACGGCCGGTTCTCGCTCTGGGTTCCGTAAAGACGATCAAAAACACGTGGATCGACTGGCACACATGGCCACGTCGAGTTACCCTAAATGCATGCATCATCGCTTGATGGAGAGCTTTCCTCCTGACTCGTCGAAGATCACGGCAGGGCGAGCTCATACTTCGAGAAACTTCTCGCCTAAGTGATGCCGCTCCCGGGTGAAATTGAACCAGACCTCCTTCCGTGCTTTTGCAAGCACTTCGTGAAGGCCCGGCGTCTGTCCCTCGAGAACTGCATCACAGCGTGCCAACCAAACTTGGTATGAGCACTCGACGAGAAGAAGCGCGAACTGGTTGATCGCCTGCTTAGGCAACGGGTGCGAAAAGCTAACGGTTTTGAATAGAACACCTGGGAGGCACTAGCCCCTCGACTGCTTCTAAGCAGATTAAAAGCTCAGCTTTCAGACCACTTAGCAGGGACTAATACCTGCGTTTAAATAGCTACTTCTTTCCCTAGGTCCCTGGGTTGGGGAACGGCAGATATTGGTAACGATCCAATCAAGTTCACCCAATTATCTCACGACTCATCCCAAACTCTCGGTCGCGCCCATTTTATTCGGGGGCGAGGGAGCGGATGATTCGCCCGCTGTTAGAGATTGCGGCCTTCAGTTGCACCACACAGACATTCACGCACACCCTTGGCGGACCCCTGTTGTCCTTTGATAAGCACAGAAGCAACAGCGGCACACCACATATGTCGGGGTATTTTGAAGGTCGGTGACCCCCCCTCTCAGCAACCTTCTCAATTCACGCGCCGGGCATCGGACCTGTTGAGCGCAATTTAAGATGACATTGAAATAGGGGGTTTCGTTTCCCCCCAAGGTTGACTCGAACCCGATTTTTATTGTTGTTGTTTTTTGTGCGAGTTACTGCCCAATTTGCGCGTCCTCATTGCAGTATTTATACTGAACTACAGTGTAAATTATGCGGGGCACCCAGCTATAATTTAGGGATTCGTGTGAATTAACCGTAGACTAAACTATGTACTCTATACGGTAGTCAGTGAGTATGCGGAGTAAGGGGGGAGATTTCACGAATTTTAAGGTAGGAGCGGCATTTATTACGTGCCTCCGGTCAAATACACTGTCGGCAAAGGACCATCGTCAATCCCGCGATAATTTCGTATATTCAGATGTCTGCCCTTCTGAAAGACCACACCAGTGAAGACAGAGCCTGATAAGCAACCGTGGCAGATCGGTGGGTTCCCGAAATCAAAACATCTTTAGGAACACGCTTTTCGATATTAAACTTTTCGCATTGACCCGCTCATTCTATTATGGGCACTCCCCTTCGGTGAAAGTGACCTGGATGCAGGTCTGTGACGATATGCACAAGCGCTGTACCTTTAGACGTATACTAATGCAGGCAAGGCGAACTGTAGGTCCCGCTTTCATCCTATAGGCAAAAGGGTGAAGGGCGGTAGAGCCAAAACGCGAATGTCGATGTTCGTACGCTGTGCGTATGAAATTAAACAATTGAAACAATAGAGAGCTAAGACAAAGGCGTCGCAGGGAGATGGACGCTTGAAGTTGCTCAGCAGTGGGCGAAGAAGGGAAGCCTCATGCTGGAACCGTTTAGACATGAACACTTGTTTTCACATTGACGAATAAAAGTGTACTTGTCGAAAGACTGGTTCCGGCCTGAGATCCCCCTTCTTCGGCCCATTGTTCATTAACCAAAAGACAGTGTTACAAACATTACGCATTAGCAGAGTTAATGTTTAAAAAAAAATAATCTGGCCTTTTATTATACCAATCAAGGGAAATTCAATCGCTGTTTTAGTCACCTGCGAGGGTCATCGAGACGGTAGCTTCCTCGCGAATTCATAGCCACTGACCAGGCTCCGGTCGATCGTGGTTTCGCGCCCTTGTTCCTTCGCCTTCAGTGAGGGGAGAAAAGAAGTTATCGTGCCTCTCCGATAACCGGGAGCGGTGGCCTGTTGAGCCGCTACGAAGAGCATTGAATTTAGACCAGAGTAACGCGTTTCCGGAGACGGCATTGGGGCATGAGCAGTGTGCCGGACGTCACGTAAACCTCGGAGTCGGGGTCACGGTCCCTCGCGTTGCGCGTTGTCCACCGCGCCGGCAGCTGCGAATCAATCCGTTTCGCGAGCACCCGTCGACTTGTCATGCTGAGTGACAGTAGTGTCTCGCTGCTTTGTTAAGCCGTCAGGAATAGTAAATGGCAGCCTTCAAACAGTTCATCGACACAGCTGTTCAACAATATGTCCCCTCCCGAGCTCTTCCAGTGCGTCATCTGGCGCAAAAAAGAAAAGAAAAAGGAAAGAAAAGGAAGAAAGAAAACGAAAGACCGACACAAGTCTTTGGCGCAGCGTGATGTTCACACTCGACATGTCTTCAAGCATGAATTTTGCAGAACGAATGGCTTGGCTCGATTATTTCAAAAGTATGGCATCAAAATTAGCTGCTATTTTATGATTAGCTTGCATTAACTTCTCCGCTTCACCTGTGGGATACATAACTTGTGATATACAAGAAGCATGCTTATTGTGACTTAGCGCTATGGCGCTGTACTTACACCACAAGCGGATTTATGAGCCAGTCTAAGAGAAGCCGTGGGAACGTTCTTTTACGTTTTCTTTAACCGTTGGCGCATGAACTGTTTCAGTCATAATAAACGACCAATATTTTTAGTGTACGCATAAAATTTGTATATCCTATCAAATGCTTAATACGTTATAATGCACGGAAAAACACTTTTGTAAGGGGTTATTGATTGATTGAAAGGCAGATGCGAGTGATTTATCATCGCATTTATACCGAGTAGCATGCCCGCCGCCAGGAAAACCTCTCCACGATCCATTAAATAGTATCTCTCTCTCTCTTTCTCTCTTGTATTTGGCATAATTAGATACCTTATGAAAACCTTTATTGTTTTTCTAACACCATTGGAAGGTCTTCAAGTCTCAAATGTCCAGTACATGAACTTTAAGAATTAATGCTTGTCGCGTCGCGCGCCAATTGCAATACATTTGCCTGGAGCAGCATCATACATGCTAAAATAATGTATCTGCAATACTGATTATTTGTATAACAGAAAGATTGCGACAGTCACAAGTGAAGGATGTTCAGGGTTCGACAAAATCCTCGCCAAATAAGATGATTGAAGAGGCTGCTTCATGCTTAAAAAGGCACCACAAAAAGTGGAGAGAGTAAATACTATTGTTTGTCCGACATAACGCATTAGTCTTGGTTTTATTGTTTAGGAAATTGTCAGGCTAGATAACCACGATCTGATTATGAGGCACGCCGTAGTTGGGGACTCCGGGATAATATGGACCACCTGGGGTTCTTTAACGGGCACCTAAATCTAAATGCACGGGTGTTTTCGCATATCGCCTCCATCGAAATGCGCGGCCGCCGTAGCCGGGATTCGATCCCGCGACCTCGTCCTTAGCAGCCCAACACTAAGCAACCACGGCGGGTAAAAGGAATCAAATGCTTTCCTCAAGTCTAAAAATAACCCGAGCGTTAGTAGCTTTTGTAGGAAGTTGTTTATCTTTAATAGTTAGCAACGCTCGCTTTCATTTTCTTTTAATGTCACGGCCGTTCTACGATAACCTTGTTTGTGTTACAAAAGCTCAATATCATTCCAGTAATAGTGCCACATGGCACCGAGGAAGCAAAACCAAAACACTGCCAAAATTGCGAGAACTTTTTTATCGGACGAACGTGTGCCCAGAAAGGCAAGCAACACTCAGATCACAGCGATAACGGCGAGCGCCGTCGTCGGACCGAATGTCACGGGTCAAGTGCGTCCGCTATTTACACATGTCTCACCGTGCATCCTATACTGTGATGGCTGGTGCTCGCGTTGTAGTACATTCCACGATGTGAGCGCAACTCTATTCGCGAAACACGAGGGATGTGACCGGACACGATCAGGCAGCACAACGTCATTTCAGATGATAGGGACTCTTGCGCCGAGCGGCAACCTGACAGCAGTGATAATCCGCGGTGAAAACGGACCCCGGCCGAAAGTGTCATACGAAGATACGCGGCAATATATTCTGCTATGTTCAATAACTCTTTACAAAAAATTGGTAGAACTTAAAATGAGCCACTCACGTCATTTGGCTCGCCATGTTTATAGATAACAAAGGCTTTAAAATGTTTCATTGGTAGCGGTAACCGCCAGCAGAAAGTGCTGGGTTTTCATAATTAAATGGCCAACTCTTTGGATAGGTTGTGTCTTTATCTCATCATCAACACACGCGCTGTTGCTTTCTTTTTTTACTTCTGAAGTAATTGTAATATTTCTAGTTGAATGGTGGGCAACAAAATCGAATCAGAAACTTTGGGAGCGAGTTGCGGATTGCAGGTGGAACCTGTAGCGCCACGAAAGCGATTCCCATGTAATGATTTTTTCATCTTTCTATTTTTTAATATTTTTTGTCCTTTGTCATTGGCCCACGCGAATCCGAGTCCTCGCTATCGCCTAGATCGGCCATTCAGCGGGACAGTTTATTAATTTGTTGCCATAGTTTTTATAAGTCCCTTATATTATGACATTTTTTTTTGTTCGTAATAGCTTACACTCGTGCCCGCTCAAGATTGGCAACTAGTTTAGATTTACGTTTCTGATATTTAGAAGAAAATTCTGGACATTTTGTTTGAAATAGGTAATGCGAGTGGTTTGTTACCAGACCTAATTATATTCAGTAAGAAAGTATCAATCCATAGTTTCTAGTATTTCCTATATTTAAAAGAAAGCATATTTCATAGGGAATGAATTCATATACGTTTATTTGATTTTGTGTGTCGTGCACGCTGCAATAAAATCGTTCGATTGAAATAGGTCATCCCCGTCAACCTTAAAGGGACACTAAAGTGAAAAATGATTTCTTCTGCATCAGTAAATTACCGTTCTACAACACCAAAAACACCACTCTTACAACGGTTAGACGTTTGGTAAGCCAGAAAAAGCGCAAGAACGAAATACGGGTGGCGACGCCTACCGAGTTCTCGCACTTGGTGGCTGTGACGTCATCGATTTTTATGGCATCTTCTAGGGCCTACTAATTATATATAGCTGTACAGATTGACTACGTTGTGTTCTAAAGGAACCAAATATTAAACATGGCAAGTTTCGGGAACCTTTACTCAGCCAACGCGGCCCTAATGCGAAAACATACTTTGGAATCCCTGACGTCACGCTGACGTTCCGGCGCGAAATTAAAATACTGATACTTGGACCTTCACTTTCT
This sequence comes from Dermacentor andersoni, assembly GCF_023375885.2. Lineage (NCBI taxonomy): Eukaryota > Metazoa > Arthropoda > Arachnida > Ixodida > Ixodidae > Dermacentor > Dermacentor andersoni. The sequence continues at coordinate 31,138,984 of NC_092814.1, read as the reverse complement.
CATCTAATAATCAAACTATTTTTTTGAAATGACTGCCTGCCGAGTTCTGAAACAATCCTTCATTAATCTAAACTGATTTATTGTTTCGCTTTAGTGTCCCTTTAACAACGAAATTTCGATGAAAATTGCCATGTTCGCTTTACCAATTTCCTGTATATGATGTGTGCACGTGTGTTGTATGTAATAGTACTTTTCCAAGAAACGCGAAAAGATACACCGTCCAAAAGAACTCAAAATTTAATGACGCTTCGGCTCCCCATACAGGAGCCTTGTTCACATTAAAACCCTCAAGCAGCGAGTATACACCGTCGGAAGTGTGCCGTCATTCCTATTCAGCGAGTGCGCCAGAGTCTGTATGCGCAAGGATTCTAGATGCAGGCGTGACGCAAGCTTCTTTGAAAAAGAGCGGATTATGGAGTTTTACGTGCCAACACCACAGTCTGATAACAAGGCACGCCGTAGTAAAGCGCTCCGGACCACCTGGGGTTCGTTAACGTGCACCTGATGTAAGTACACGGGCGTTTTCGCCCCCATCGAAAGGCGGCTGCCGTGGCTGGGATTCGATCCCGCGACCTCGTGCTTAGCAGTCCAACACCATAGCCACTGAGCAACCACGGCGGGTAAGCTTCTCTTCCTTGGCCGGAGCACGTGCACTTGCTCAGTCAATATTGTGTCCTGTAGATTCCACATGTTCAGCAAGGGCACTCGAGGCCACGTGCCATTACCTGACGTCATACTCATGCTGTTTACACGTTTCTTGAAGTCACCTGTCTCGCCGATATACTCGTAGTCAGAGTCATCGCACTTTATTACGTAGATTACACCGGGGCTTTTTTTTCGTGGCAACTTGTATTTTACGTTTACTAAAACGTTTCTTAGTGTACGTGTTCTGACCAAGGAAAAGAAGCTTGCGTTACGCCTGCATCTAGCATCCTTGCGCATGCAGACCACGGCGCATCCGCTGAATAGGAATGACGGGACACTTCCGACTGGGTTTACTCGTTGCTTGAGTCACGTGCTGAAACGTGCTTAAGTGCGCTGTGTCACTGTTATGGGTTTTAATGTCAACAAGGTTCCCGTATTGCGAGCTAAAACGTCATTAAATTTTCAGTTCTTTTGGACGGTGTCTCTTCTCGCGATTCAATATGTATTTCCCCGGCCAGACGGGTTACCGTCAAACTTTGGCTTTCAATAGTACTTGTAACCGCCGTGGTTACTTAGTGGCTATGGTGTTGGGCTGCTGAGCACGAGGTCGCGGCATCGAATCCCGGCCACGGCGGCCGCATTTCGGTGGGGGTGAAATGCGAAAACACCCGTGTACTTAGACTTAGGTGCACGTTAAAGAACCCCAGGTGGTCGAAATTTCCGGAGTCCTCCACTACGGCGTGCCTCATAATCAGAAAGTGGTTTTGGCACGTAAAACCCCATAATTTAATTTTTTGTCAATAGTACTTGTCGCAATATATACATATATGTATATACATATATATATATATATATATATATATATATATATATATATATATATATATATATATATATATATATATATATATATATATATGTATGTGTGTGTGTGTGTGTGTGTGTGTGTGTGTGTGTGTGTGTTGCGACAAGTATTGTATTGTATATACATATTGAATCGCGAGAAGATACACCGTCCAAAAGAGCTGAAAATTTAATGAAGTTTCAGCTCTCAATACGGGAGCCTTGTTCACATTAAAACCCATAACAGTGACACAGCGCGCTTAAGCATATATATACTTAACTTTTAATATATTACTTAACGTTTTCGGCTGGTGGACCAGCCGAGAACGTTAAGTAAGTACGTCTTCCAAAAGGTTCCTTGTCTCTCTCCTGCATATATATATATATATAGAAACAAAAAAACGTAGGGAGGTGATCGCTGTTACCAGTTGCTTTGACAGCACCATCTACTCCTGTTACCGTTATCGGCCTCACCATCGCGCGAGCATGAGCGAGCATCTTTAGAAATCCTCCTTCACTTCATGCTCGCCCGAAGCGGAACCAGTCACACCACTCGTGAGCACCTGTTAGGGCCTTGACAGTTATGTTCTTCTACTTTCTAGTTATGGTATCCTGTGTGAAATAACTCGAAATTATTCCCTGCGTAGGAATTAACAGCGTTAGCATTTTGCGAGTCTTGAAGTCGTTATGAACTCTCCGAACGACATTATTCAAGTCTTGCATTATCATCATCATTTGTTGTGCCTTAAGGACCCCTTTCAGGGCATTACATAAAGGCATTACATAAGGCATTACATAAGAATCGATTGCCTGATTATTTCGTTTCAAATTTCGTCTAATTGTTAATATTACTTGTCTGATTACTACGTTGAGTAATATTAAAATATGTTTAGCTGTGGTAAAAACAATGCCGAGAAAATAGCTTGATTATAGCGTTATTTTCAAGGAGTTTTGTGTGCATTTTCTGAAACACCCTGTGTGAGCGAGTGCTGCTTTTACGAAGGCAAGTGTTTTTGCGGAACCGTTGGCTCCGGGCTGAAGTTATCCTTGTTGATAAATGATAGGTACACGACAGCTGTGACCTGGTCGCGCGTCCGGAATAACCGATTTTCTTTTTCTCGCTTTTTCGCCGTACGGTGAACTTCTGACCTCAAATTGTTTTTATCGACATAACGTTGTGCTCTACTGGCTAAGCCCGTCGAATTCTCATTGGTATTAGTTGGGATTTTTATAGTGGCTTTCGTTGGATTTCGAATTTCCACTGTGACACAGCGCACAATCGGACGAAAAAGCGTGCCACAATATGAAAAGTATCCTCCGAACTCACCATCCCATCCTCTCCACTTTTTCACATCGCTTATATTCAGAACATTTCAATGAACCATCATTGGCAATGTTTCACCTGTGGGTGTCTGCCAGAAACGATCTCTGTGAACTAGTTTATATTCGACGTATTGTCAGCCCACCAGCTCCCTTCGGCAAATGATCTTTTCATAACTTCGCTAAATGCGGTTAGCAACAGCCGCAGTCACTGTGTATGACTTTAATGTGTATTATCTCAGGTTTCTCCTTTTATGGGGTTTTACGTGCCAAAACCACGATCTGATTATGAGGCACGCCGTAGTGGGACACTACGGAAATTTGGACCAGCTGGGGTTTTTCACCGTGCACCTAAATCGAAGTACAGGGGTGTTTTCGCATTTCGCCCCCGTCGAAATGCAGCCACCATAGCCGGGATTCGACCCCGCGACCTCGTGCTTAGCATCCCATCACCATAGCCACTAAGCAACCACGGCTGGTATTATCTAAGGTTGCCGCTAGCCAGTTATTTGCAACACCTACAAAGTTACAATGTGACTCGTACACTCTTCAAAATAAAGTTGGTAAATAGCTTGTAAATCCACGTGTTTACAAGATTACCCATGTATTTTACTACCTTCTCACTAGTTCTGTACTAGCCAGCGACTAGTAAAGCTAGTAAGTGCTACCTTTACTAGCCAGAAAGGCTTCTTAGTAGTTTTTACTAAGTGACTACTAAGCTACTACTACCTAGTCTGGCCGTGGCCTATTATGCTGTGCTTGTGACAGTCTTATGCAAAATTGAGATAAACTGTAGTGTGGTTCATTATGTTGGAATAACAGTTATGTGCGACTTCGTAGCACACATATATGCAGACAGTAAGCTTTAGAAATTTGTTTAAAAAGCTTTGATTATTTAACCAACATATGTGCTCACCGGTGCTCCCTCAAACTAGGACTATAAATACTCTTGAAGTTGTCCTTTGAGTAAGTGCCGCGTCGCACCTTTGTCGTTCTGTATGTGTGTTCTTGCGTATCGTTGCTTGTCATAGATACCTAGTGCATTCTTACCCGGAGTCAGTGCCCCTTAATGTCACTGGTAAACATTGCGTATATATACCCTTAATTGATACCTTAATTACCTTAACAGAGAGAAGGTCAGAAGGGCATAAAAGTGCAGAAGAAGAGAGCATTAATATGCAGAAGACAAAGGTAATCATCAATAGCCGGGAAAGGGAACAAGAGTTCAGGATCGCCAGTCAGCCTCTAGAGTCTGTGAAGGAGTATGCTTACCTAGGTAAATTAGTCACAGGGGACCCTGGTCATGAGAAGCAAAGTTACAGAAGAATAAAAATGGGTTGGAGCGCATTCGGCAGACATTGTCAGATCCTGACTGGAAGCTTACCACTATCATTGATAAGAAAGGGGTACAATAAATGCATTCTACCGGTGCTGACATATGGGGCAGAAACTTGGAGACTGACAAAGAAGCTCGAAAACAAGTTAAGGACCGCGGAAATAGCGATGGAACGAAGAATGTTAGGCGTAACGTTAAGAGACAGGAAGAGAGGGGTGTGGATCAGAGAACAAACGGGGATAGCCGATATTCAAATTGACATTAAGAGAAAGCAATGGAGCTAGGCAAGTCATGTAATGCGTAGGTTAGATAACCGGTGGGCCATTAGGGTTACAGAATGGGTGCCAAGAGAAGGGAAGCGCAGTCGAGTACGGCAGAAGACTAGGTGGAGGGATGAAATTAAGAAATTCGCAGTCGCCAATTGCAGTCGGTTGGCACAGGAGAGGGCCAATTGGAGATCGCAGGCAGAGGCCTTCATCCTGCAGTAGACAGCAGACATAAAATAGGCTGCTGATGATGATGATGCCTTAATGGATAGCGAAAGGACGCGGTTCTCTTTTTTCATATCTATATTTGTTAGTTTAATTTCTTATGCTTTTACAACACCATCGAACTCGTAAAAGCGGCACTTATAAATCGAATAGGCCCGTTGTTTCGTTGTTAATTATATTTCAGTTGCGTTGGTAACTGCACTACCGAGGTACTATTTAGTTGTACTAAGTTAGTACTTTTTGCTACCTTCAGCAGGCAGTGAAAGTACTAACCATCATTTTACTACCTGCACTTACTAAGAAGGTAGTGCTTTTTGGGACGAGTAACGTGTTAGTATATAGTTAGTGAAAATTACCACCTTTTTTTTTTTTTAAGAGTGCATAGGTACAGCGGTTTTCTCCAGCTTTGCGCTGACTGGCTCACGCGGTCGTGTACTAGGCCTTTTGTTTTACTGTGCGGCTGTTAAGCGGTCATCACCAGGTTTTCATGCTGTTTTTGGGTGGGTGTCCGCAGTGGAGCTATTCGGGTGTCCATGCTATTGGTGGAAGACAGCTGACTAACTCGAGGAGCACACGAAAGACGCTCCAGAGAGTGCGACTGTGTGTATTTAACGTTTAAAACTCATTTGCATTGCGTAATGTGTAGCCAGCAAATCAGGCAAGTCGGGCAAGCCAAGCAATTGTACCTAATTAATCAATGTACAGGCTTCGTTAAGCCTTTCTTCTTGATAATGGGAAACTACATCGTACAGATTGAAAGCACCGGAGGCTGGACAGCAAGAAAAGGAGTGCTTTGGTTTGCTCTCTGTGGTGGCGCATACCCAGTGCGGGAGATTGGCGAAGGTTTGGACGACACTAGGAAATTTCTGTTAAAAGTGAAATTGGTTAAATTGTAGGGTTATGGTGCAGGCTTTGTCGCCTTCAACGCTCGGCACGTACCCAGTAAGGGCCATGGTTATTCGCGATGGAAACATCAGATTATATCCTGGCTTCCTGTTAACTTAGCGTTCAGTACTATCTATATTTAAGTAAGAATTATTAAAAATTATTTTTTTTAAGTGCTCGTGAGAATTTTTGACGAAGCTGCTAGATTAGGGAAACAATGTGATGTAATGTTTATAATCAGAAAAAGTGTTTAACATGAGTGTCTCCCTATATATATGTTAGACTTCTCAGAAGCCATTTGTCTACCTAGGTTATGCAGCCAGGCTGTCGCAAACTGTGAGGATAATTGTCGTCGTAATGTCATTATTTAATTAAATTCGATAATTAACTTTTCATTTACTGCAGTTAGCATGTATGTTTATATTGAAAATTCAGAGACGGTGCGCTTTGGTGGCTTTTCCATTTTGTACAATTTTAGTAACGCGCCTGTGTACTGAGATATGCACGTCTGAAATTACAGCCCAAGCCGTCTAGTTACGCATGCGAGGCCCCTCCCTAGTGTGACGCAGCTGTTGCGTATGGTGCTTCGTCTGGGCAAGAATGTGGGCTGATAGGCGACGACGATTACTCTTCGTTTTCGGCCAGCGTTTTCGTTCGTGGCCAGCGAAACCAACGGATGACTTTGCGTAGCGGCTTGGCCGAGCTCTTTCTTTAAAGCAATGACTTACAGAGTTGGCGAGAAAGCGTAGTGCCACCGTACACGTACTGTCGAAGCAATCAAGTGCAGGATTACGATACTGGCTTTGGGTTTCTTTTTCTTTTTTTTTGCATTTCGGAAGCTCAAAGTCATGCAAGCGCTAAGCATGAAACAAAGGTGACAGCAGCCGGGCAGCACATTGGTTGCCAGTGGTATTCCAGGGACGCTGTACCTGTCCGAAGTGTGTGATTTGTGGGCCCTGGATTC